>NC_088347.1:14385000-14445000 GCF_036884655.1 Musa acuminata AAA Group | reverse complement strand
TAAGTCATTCATGGAGAAGTGTCTAGATAACTAAGTCTTTTCTGTAGATAACATTCCTACATCATTCCTAATGATCATGATGTCATCCACATATAACACCAAGAAGGTGATAGCGCTCCCACTTACCTTCCTGAATACATCAGGCTCATCTTCGTTCTTAATAAAGTCATAAGATCTGAATGCCTCATCAAATCTTATGTTCCAACTTTAGGAAACTTGCTTTAGTCCATAAATGGATCTAAGTAACCTGCACACTTTATCTAGGCAGTCCTTGGACACGAATCCCTCAAGTTGTATCATATACACCTCCTCGAGGTTGTCATTAAGGAATATAGTTTTCACATCCATCTATCAGATCTTATAATCATAGTATACTACAATAGCCAATATAATTCAGATGAATTTTAGCATGGCTACGGGTGAGAAGATTTCGTCATAGTCAACACCTTGCCTTCGATGATACCCCTTAGCCATTAGCCTTACTTCATAGGTCTCTACCTTTCTATATATTCCAATCTTTTTCTTAAAGATCCACTTATAACTGATGGGTAGGATACCCTCGGGCGCATCAACTAGGTTCCAAACCTTATTGGAGTATATGAAATCCATATCAGAATTTATGGTTTCTTGTCACTTCCCGGAGTCTATACTCATAATAGCCTCCTCGTAGGTCTGAGGATCAATGTTATCAACATCTTCCTCTCTAATATGTCCCACATATCTCTCAGGAGGATGAGATACTCTATCGGACCTACATAAAGTTGGTACTTGTGTGTTAGGTGTTAGGATTGGAGCGGCACTAAGAGGGGGGGGGGGGGGTGAATTAGTGTAGCGGATTAAAACGTCAGTTTTGACAAATCTTTCGTACGATAAAAATCGAACTCGAAAGTGCTTAACTTGAAGGCGTATTCGCAAAGTTGTGCAGCAAAGGTAATGAGGAAATAAAGCAAGTAAGAAGGTTTGCAGTAATGTAAATAGCAGTAATGAAATGCAAACCAGAGATTACGCTAATTTTAAAGTGGTTCGGTCAAATGACCTACATCCACTTGCGAGGCCCCTCTTCGATGAGGCTCCCACCTTTCACTAGCAAATCTCTTGAAGGGGAAGGGTAAATACCCCTCTTACAACTTTTTACAAGTGGTTCACTCTCTTACAGATTTTCAACAAGAAAGAAGGAGGTGAACACTAGCAAATTGAAAACAAGACTAGCTAAGACTTTTCTAAGACCTTTCTATTAATCAATTGCTTCTCAAAAAGTTGTAATCTCAGCTGAGATTTGAGGGGTATTTATAAGCCTCAAGAGGATTCAAATTTGGGCTCCAAAATTTGAATTCTCTTTGGTTCCCGATGCTGGCGGTGCCACCGCTTGTCAGTTTCTAACACTGACAGTGGACTGGCGGTGCCACCGCCCAGCCAAGCAGTGCCACCGCCCAGTCTAGCGGTGCCACTGCTAGACCCTTCGGTTCACTGGTTAGGCTTTAAATTTAGCCCAAACCAAGTCTAATTTTGGGCCTAGTTGGCCCCTAACCAGGATATAGGATTATCTATTAATCATACTCCTAATTAGAAGTGAACTACATAACTAAAAACATCCTAAGCAAGTTTTCAACCGCGAACGTCGAGTCTTGTTCCGGCGAGCTTTTCGACGTACTTCTTCCGACGGACTCCCAGCAAGCTCCCGATCTTGTGATGACTTCAATGAGTAGCCAAGCCTTCTTGGCGATCTCCGTGAACCTCCGACAATCTCTTCGGCGAACTTTCGAAAATTCCGACAGGTTCCCGATTTCTTCTCGGTTGGTTACGGCAGCATCTCCGACGATTCTTTGGACTCTCAAACGTCCATCGAACTTAACTCCGGTATTCTTGCTTTATGTTTTCTGGTTATCGTAGTTAATCCTGCACACTTAACTAAATAATATGGATTAGATCAATTAACCCATCAATTGATTTTATCATCAAAATCCGAGATTCAACAATCTCCCCCTTTTTGATGATGACAATTAATTGATGACGGAGTTAAACATAACTCCCCCTATCTATATGCCATATTATGAGAAGATGAAAACACTTGAATTCCATCCATTGAATTCAAGCATAAACCGATAAGTTCTAACCGTTGAACTTATTGTTATTCTCATTAAGCAATAGTAAATATGAAACTTTGATGAAAATCATTTTTAAGTCGAATGATAAGAGACAATTTTTACTACGACAGGAGATAAAGATTTTCAATATGAATTTTATGATATAAATGTAAGGCATGCTTTCAATATGATCAATCAATCTTGCGATATTCTCAAAGATTTTGCAAGGCATATAAGACATTCATATCACACAAGCTTTTGTAATTCATATTAGTCATGTTATCGATGCGCATAAGACATTTTCATTAAGTCATGCTATCGAAATGGTATAAGTCATCACTTAGTCATCACTTCTCCCCCTTTGTCATCAACAAAAAGGGAATGAGACTTGAAGCACATAATTTATGATTATAACATCAGGAATTCAGCATTGATCATACAAAAATTCATCCTAACAAAGGGAACCTTTTAGAACATCAAAAGTCCATAGCCTAATCATATCTCTAAGGGGTTAATTTAGCTTGAACAAAACCCCTTTTCAGAAAATATAGGATTCAAAATATCTTAGATTTAGACAGTAATAACTGTATGCACTAATTTCGTATTAAAGTCATACTAGAGGCCCTAGAATTATAAGAGAATTATCCCAAACATATCTAGAAATCAAAGATAAGTTTAAAGTTTAGGTGACTGAACAGCAATTGAAAAAATTACTCTATAATTTAAAAAACTGAAATCCTACGTATTAGCAAAGGAAGAATTATGTCTCTCTTATCTCAATCTTCTTAAGGTTTTCTAGCCTCCATAAGAAAAATTGAGAGAATGACCGAAGGAGAGAGAGCGAGAGAGAGAGAGAGAGAGAGAGAGAGTCATGAGTTGTTAGGATGGTAAAGAGGATGAGACCAAAATAAAGTAGAGGTGTTTAAAAAGTTACCATTAGATTTAGAGTTCAATCTCATTATACCTTATTTAATTTTTTTTCTTTTACTAATATGATTATAAGGTTATAATAACCTTAATTAAGTTTAATTTGGTTTGACAAGGATGATATTTTTGGTTTAAACTTATTTTTATCTCACTTATGTATCTCAATTAATATAACATTCTTCTTTGATTTACATCCTCATTTAATTTTTTATTACTCTATCCATGCCTAGATAGCTTATTATCCTCCATATATATGAGGTTTAAAATTTATACTTCCTTACTTTAATCATGTCTAAATTCATTCTGTTGAATCTCGTATTTTGATGATGAAACCATTGATATATGTTTATATTTTAATCTGCGTTTTGAGTGATGAAGGATGCTTCGATCAGGATGAGACAATTAAAGCAGGAAAAATCATGTTGTGCCGGAGGAACATGTCAGAAGATTGGATGTTGGGCCGATGGATCGGTCGACGTATCGATAGAAGGCTTCAGGCCGTGGACTTAGGCATCAGGCCAAGAAGAGCGGGTATTGCGCCAAGGATATCGGAGTTGCAGAGTCAACTGACCGATTGGGCAATAGGCCGCAGGAGAGAACGATGCACCGAAGAATCGGACGAAGCGTCGAGGGACCAATGACATGCCAGACAACTTAGTTAATTGCTTAGGATTAATTTTCTCGATCGAAGTTTTGTTTTAAGTATGCAGGATTAACTACGATGAAAGTAAGACATGCAGTAGGAGTTGAGCCGGAGTCAAAGACTATGATCATGTTGGGAGTTCGAGAGCTCGACGGAAGTCCGGATGGTCGTCGGAGGTACTGCGGGAACAAATCCGAGAAGTTCAGGAGCTTGCCAAAGGAAGCTCGTCAGAACTCGCTAAGCGGATCGTCGCAAGTCCAAGTGTTTGTTGGAGGTCCGTCGGAGCATCGCCGGAGGTTCGTCGGATTTTCGCCGGAAGTTCGCCGGAAGCTCGTCGGAAGAAGCAATTGATGCACTAGAGCAAGTTGCAGTAAATGTCTTAAGAAATATCATAGTTAGCATGTAGATTAAGTTAGGAATGGGAGGTGATCCCATTAACTTAATCTGGGGGCAATTGGGCCCTTGACAAACCCAAATTGGGCCGAATGGATCAACCCATTTAGACCAGAATTCCTATAAGGCGGTGGCACCACTAGGTTCGGTGGGGGCACCGCCTAGGAGATGGTCTCCCAATAAAGCTGGGAGGTGCAACCGCCCCAGTCAGGTGGTGCCACCGCCTGGGCTCAGTCTCCGAGCAAGACTAGGCAGTGCAACCGCTCCAGTCAGGCGGTGGCACCGCTTGGGCTCAGTCTCTGAGCGAGAATAGGCGGTGCAACCGCCCTTGACAAGCGGTGCCACCGCTAGGGCTCAGTCTCCGAGAGAGACTAGACGGTGCAACCGCCCCTATTAGGCGGTGGCACCGCCCAAAGGCTCAGTCTCCGAGCTCTGCCAAGTGGTGCAACCGCCCCTGACAAGCGGTGGCACCGCCCAAAGGCTCAGTCTCCGAGCTCTGCCAGGCGGTGCAACCGCTAGACCCCAGAATTCCGGGAGATGACAGTTTTAAGCCAAGAATTCAAACTGGTTTGGAGCCTATAAATACCCCTCCCATCCCTGGGTAAAATACACAAGCATAGAGAGATTAAAAGAGAGAAAACGCTACTGCAATCTCTAGAATTTCCCTCCTCTAGCTTAAGTGTTAGAATTCTGTTTAAGAGTGGAGAGTGAGTGCTTGTAAGGGTTGTCTCCTAAACCCAGTAAAAGGAGAAGAGGGGTCTAAGAAGGAGATTGATCTTCGCCTAGTAAAGGAAGATCATTAGTGGATGCCGGTGGCCTTGACGAAAGAGGAATCGGAGGAGTGGATGTAGGTCACGATTGACCGAACCACTATAAACTCTCGTCTTCTCTAGTTTACATTTACTTTGAGCATCTTATCTTTATTGCAAACCTTCTCAGTAGCTTACTGCCTTCTGCTCATTTACAAATGTGTTTCTTAGTTAAGTATTTTCCGAATCGACGTTAAGACGGAAATCGATTTTATCGTACGAACATCATATTTCAATTAGCGCTTACATTCTGATTTCTATCTTAACTACAAACTGCCTTCATTACTTTACTTCAAATATGTTTTCGTAAGCTTTCAAAGTTATTATCTGCACGAAATGACTTTTACGTCGGAATCGGATTTCAATGTACGAACGCAGTTTTAATCGTCGAAAGTTTTCCGCTGCACTAATTCACACCCCCCCCTCCCCCTCCTCTCTTAGTACTCTTAATCCTAATAATTGGTATCAGAGCCCGGTATTTCTCATTTCGGATTTATACCCGAGAGAAATGACTCTTCATGGCTTTAAAGAGGGTTTTTCGGTTGTTCGTCCACTATTGTTTAACGGACTGGACTACACTTATTGGAAAACTCGAATGAGAGTTTTCTTGATTTCTATGAATTTGGATTTATGGAATATTGTTGAAAATGGTTTTCAACTTCCCTCTAAACCGATGAACGAATGGTCGGATTTGGAGAAGAAGTATTTTTCTTTAAACGCAAAGGCTATGAATGCCTTGTTTTGTGCACATGACAAAAATGAATTTAATCGTGTTTCGATGTGTGGTTCGACTTTTGATATTTGGAGAACTCTTGAGGTCACTCATGAAGGCACTAGCTGAGTGAAAGAGTCCAAAGTCAACTTTTTGATGCATGATTTCGAGCTTTTTCAAATGAAGCCAAGCGAAACCATTGGTGATATGAACACTCGTTTTACGGATGTCGTCAACGGTTTAAGAGCTCTTGGCAAATGTTTTTCAGATTTTGAACTCATAAATAAGATTTTGCGTTCTCTTTCTAAGAAGTGGGATTCAAAAGTAACTGCAATACAAGAAGCTAAAAACCTAAACAACTTACCACTTAAAGAATTAATTGGTTCATTGATAACATATGAAATGGTGCACAATGCACATGATGAACATGATAAACAAAATCACCTTCCAAAGAACAGGAAGGATTTGGAACTTCGGACAAATGAATACCACTTGAGCAATGACTCAAGTGATGAGGACAATGATGAACTTGAACTTCGAACACTAAATCTTAATAAGTTCATTAAACAAAAATCTAAAATAAACAATGAACTTGAACGGAGGAAGAGGCCAAAGAAGAGGAAGGCAACCAAGGATGAATCAAAAACTTCCAAAGGTGAAACGACGAATTAGGCTTTGACGAGCTTCGACTACAAGGTAAGTAACTCAACTCTCTTGAATTATTTTAAAATTACTTGAAGTCTTTCATGAGTGCTTAATTTAGAATAGGAAATAAAAAATTATTTTTCAAAAATTATATCATGTTTTTTCTTTTTAGCATCTTTGAAAAATTAAAAATTTGATCATGAAAACTATATTGCTAAGGTTTCATGCATGTTATGTTTTGAAATGTTGAATGATATATGCAACATTAGGGATGATAATTATACGATATGTGATAGTGCTTAGGATTAATCCATGCATGTGTATCTTGATGATTTTACACTATTACATGTCTTAATAACATGTTAGAAATTATGTGTTTTGGATACAAAAATATCCATGATCATGAGCATTTTTAACTTCATGATTGAATTTGAAAATATATAGCAAAACCATGTCCGAATGCATGAAAGTGTTAAATTTTATTTTCGGATTTTCTTGATCCTAACAATTCATTTTTTAGAATCTATTGATCTTGATGGTTTTATGATGAAATTCATTTTTTGATCCTAAACATTGATGCATATTTTTATTTAACATAAATGAAAAAGCATGCTAACATGAAATCAATCACTTAAAATGAAATACTTAAAAAAGGAAAAATATATTATCAATGAAATCATGAATCTACTTATGTTACAAATTTTGTGAACCATAAAAATGGTTTTTGGTGATTTGAATTTGAATGAGTTTTATCCAAAATCATGATCTTGATTCCGTGATATTTACAAATTAAGATTTATTATGAATCAAGATTTTTTCATTAATCGATCTCCTAAGATTTTCTTTTGATTAATTATGAATAGGTTTTTCAAAAAGAAATCATATCTTTTGGTGTTCACATGTTCTAATCTTTCATGATATGATTTTTATGCAATTCCTTGTATTTATGAAATGTTTATCGCATCACCCAATTACTTTCTTCTTGATATTCCTTATGTGGTGATATAAAATTATGCATGAAATACTCTTGATATTATTTTGATGCATACAAATGAAAAGTTATGATTATGAATGGTAGGATGAAATTTGACAAGTTAATACCATCATAATTTGAAACATTTATGATTTGAAATTATGCATGCAATTGCTTTTTATTGTGATGATATATGCATATAATGTGTATCATGAATACTTTATTATCATACATGAAAATAATGATGAATATTTTGAAAATAAATGAGTGTTTCATGCATTTAGTCTTAATGATTTCTCTTAAACATACTTTTTGAAATCATACTTGATGATGAATATCAAGATATTAAAAGGATATTTTCATATAATCATGCTTGATGATTTGTTTTACGAAATTTACCTTTCCATCTTAAATGTTGACACTTGTTTTATTAAAGGTAAAGGCATGCTTGTAAGAAGCAAATCACATGAATAGAAATTTATAAAAATGAAATGTGATCCTCTATCTTATCGACTTTTTAATAAATCTATGCTTGTCATGTATGAATTTATTGAATGGGACTTTGAAGATGATTTCGGATTTCACAAATGCTTGATTCATACTTATGACATGAGACACATTTTAAATATGAATCGTGTTCAATTCTTCAATCATATTATATCTTCCTTAATTCATTTTGTTCTCCTAGATTTATTTACCAAAGAGGAGAATCTTCCGAAAATGAAATGATACAAATGAATCACTTATGGATATATCTTTTTGAAATATCTTTTTAATGTGATGTTGATAATTTGAGATGCCTGTTGGAATTCATGACATGAGATAATTGAATCCTTGACTTACTCTGGCTTGAAAATAGATGTTTAAAATCTTACTTGATGAGTTGTTTTATAAGATTTTGCCTTTACGTCTTGAACTTTCATGCTTATCTTGATTTGGTATATAAAGACTAAGGCATGCTTAGATGAAAAAGAATTATTTAAAAAATGCTTTTCCCATCTGATCGAGATTAATAATTTCATGATATTTTGTGAATCTCGAAATTGATTTTGATGACTTGATTATGAGTTTCAAGTTAACGATTTGATTTGAATGAGTTTTATCTAAATCATAATCTTGATCTTGCAAAATTGGAATTACAAATAATATCTTTTGGTATTTATGAATTGATACTCACAATATGAAACTATTGGGATTCATGACTTGAATTTGATTGAAACATTGCATGCTTAAATTAATCATTCTCCTATGTTTCAAAAATTCTTTAAATGCCTTATGTGATGACTGAAAATTGATTTACTTTATGATGAATCACGAATCTTGACTTGATCTATGATATTGATATATTTTAATCATGATCCTTGGTTGTATAATTCTTTTGCTCTATTAAAAGGATTTGTCGATTGAATCATGTCCTTCTTGAATTTTCTTGATATCATGACATGATTTTGTAATATGGCTTGATTAAAATTTTTTGGCCATTGATTTCTCCCTTCTTTTCGGTAATGACATAGGGGGAGAAAGATTGCTAGCTCAAGGCAAATGCTGGCTAGCTTGTACTCTTCCCTTCTTTTCGACAAAAACAAATGGGAGAAAGCTTTTGCTAGTTAGAACATGCAAAGAAAAGCAAAGTGCAATCTTGCACAAGAAGCAAGTGTTGAATTGCCATGATTGAACTTAAGAATCTTGCTATGCTTTTGTGCTTATATGTTGTGATGAAAATCTAGCTTCATGTTACAAAAACTTGCATATATTTTAAAATAGCTAGAGCTACTTCTCCTTTTGTTGATAACAAAGGGGGAGAAATATATGAATTGATACTATGAGTGCCATATTTGAATGAGAAATATATGAATTAATGCTATAATTGTCATATGCCATGTTTGCATCATGTTAAGATATCAAGAACTTACATCGTAATTTTACTTGATGATATCTTGCCATGTGATGAAATGCTATGATTTGTTGCTAAAATGATTAAAATTACTTTAATTTGAATTCAAGGTTTATCTCAATTATGGAATTTTGAAATAAGAATGATTACTCACCTTTGTAATGATTTAGAAATTGACATAAAGGGTCTTCACTTCTTTAGAAAGGGTCTTCCCTTCTTTTTAACAATGACTAAGGGGGAGATAACTAGCGTGCACAATTCAAGAAGAAAGCAAAAATTGCACTTCTCAAAAGAGAAGAAATTGCTATCTTGAACATCATCGAGAATTGCTAGCTTGAAACATCAAGAAAATGCAAAAATGTGCTATCGTGACTATCTCAAGAAAAGAAAATATGCCAACTTGCATATCTTTGAATTTGCTAGCTTGTAAAACTTGCATATTTCAAGAAGCAAGAGTTGCTTTCTTGAACATCTCTAAATTGCTAGCTTAAAATGTTGTAAAATTGCTAGATTGCATGATGATAAAAATTTAATATTATGTTTTTCATACAATGAGTTGAACTTATATTACAAACACAAAGAATAGTTGTACTTCTCCTTTTTGTTGATGACAAAGGGGGAGAAGTATGTTGATGACATGACATCTTAATGCATAAGTCTGCATAAGTTCATGATGACGTGTTGCAAGTATTCATGATGAACATTGCAATGACTTGAATTCAGTTTGAATTCAAGGTTCTATCAATATGGCATATTGATAGGGGGAGTTTTTTAAACTCCGGGAATTAAGGTTAACTCCGTCATCAAGTGGTTGTCATCATCAAAAAGGGGGAGATTGTTGACTCTCATATTTTGATGATGAAACAACTTAATATGTGTTTATATTTTAATCTGTGTTTTGAGTGACGCAGGATGCTTCGATCAGGATTGGATAATTAAAGCAAGAAAAATCATGTTGTGTCGGAGGAACATGTTAGAAGATTGGACGTCGGGCTGATGGATCGGTCGACGTATCGATAGAAGGCTTCGGGCCGTGGACTTGGGCATCGGGCCAAGAAGAGCGGGTATTGCGCCAAGGATATCGGAGTTGCAGAGTCAACTGGCCGATTGGGCAATAGGCCATAGGAGAGGATGATGCACCGAAGAATCGGACAAAGCGTCGAGGGACCAATGACATGCCGGACAACTTAGTTAATTGCTTAGGAGTAATTGTCTTGATCAAAGTTTTGTTTTAAGTGTGCAGGATTAACTATGATGAAAGTAAGACATGTAGTAGGAGTTAAGCCGGAGTCAAAGACTATGATCACGTTGGGAGTTCGAGAGCTCGATGGTGTTGAATCTCGTATTTTGATGATGAAACTACTTGATATATGTTTATGATTTAATCTGGATTTTGAGTGACGCAGGATGCCTCGATCAGGATGAGACAATTAAAGCAGGAAAATCATGTTGTGCCGGAGGAACATGTCAGAAGATTAGACGTCGGGCCGGTGGATCGGTCGACGTATCGACAGAAGGCTTCGGGCCGTGGACTCGGGCATCGGGCCAAGAAGAGCAGGTATTGTGCCAAGGATATCAGAGTTGCAGAGTCAACTAGCCGATTGGGCAATAGGCTGCAGGAGAGGACGATGCGCCGAAGAATCAGACGAAGCGTCGAGGGACCAATGACATTCCGGACAACTTGGTTAATTGCTTAGGATTAATTGTTTCGATCGAAGTTTTGTTTTAAGTGTGCAGGATTAACTATGATGAAAGTTAGACATGCAGTAGGAGTTGCGCCGGAGTCAAGACAATGATCACGTTGGGAGTTCGAGAGTTCAACGGAAGTTCGGACAGTCGTCGGAGGTTCTGCGGGAACAAATCCGAGAAGTCCATAAGCTTGCCAAAGAAGCTCGTCGGAACTCGCCAAGTGGATTGTCGCAAGTCCAGGAGTTTGCCGGAAGTCCGCAGGGGCATCACCGAGGGTTCATCGGATGATCGACGGAAGTTCGCCGGAATAAGCGATTGACGCACCGGAGCAAGCTGCAGAAATTGTCTTAGGATTTATCATAGTTAGCACAATGATTAAGTTGGAAATGGGAGGTGATCCCATTAGCTAAATCTTGGGGCAATTGGGCCCCTGAAAAACCCAAATTGGGTCGAATGGATCTACCCATTCGGACCTTGATTGTTGTGGGAGGTGCAACCGCCCAAGCCAGGAGGTAGCACCGCCTGGGCTAAGTCTCCCAGGGAGACTGGGCGGTGCAACCGCCCCAGCCAGGAGGTGGCACCGCTTGGGGCTCAGTCTCCGAGCGAGACTGGGCGGTGCAACCTCCCCTGACAAGAGGTGGCACCGCTTGAGCTCAGACTTCGAGCTCTGCCAAGCGGTGCAACCGCCTGAGCTCAGTCTTTGAGCTTTGGCAGGAGGTGCAACCGCCCCTGATAGTAGGTGGCACTGCCCAGAGGCTCAGTCTTCGAGCTCTGCCAAGCGGTGCAACCGCTCCAGTCAGGAGGTGCAACCGCCTGATCCCGGAATTCCGGGAATTGATAGTTTTGAGCTCCAAATTTGAACAGGGTTGGGGCCTATAAATACCCCACCCATTCAGCACTAAAAGAACACAGACATACACCGAAATCTTGATCTTTTTCTGTGATTCTTAGAGCTCAAAATTGTTGTAAAGGCCAAAAGTTCTTCTCGCTCTTTTCTTCCAAGTTCTGAGTTCTAAAGAAAGAAGAGGAAATTCTATAAGGTTTGTCTCCTAAGCCCGTCAAAATGAGTGAAACTGTAAAAGGGTGGTTGGCCTTCGCCTATTGAAGGAAGGCCTCTAGTTGACGTCGGTGACCTCGTCGGTGGAGGAAGCCAAAAGTGGAGTAGGTCAAGATTGACCGAACCACTGTAAATCTCGGTTTGCATTTACTTTGAGCATTTTATCTTTATTGCAAACCTCCTAAATAGCTACTGCCTTCTACGCTTTTACGAACGAGTTTCTAAGTTTAGAGCTTTCCGAATTTGCGTTTAGACGTAAATCAGCTTTTTCATACGATCATTACATTTCAATTTACGTTTACGTTTTGATTTCAATCATAACTGCAAACTGCCTTCTGCGCATTTATAAAACGTATCTCAAAGTTCAGTATCTTCAAAATCGGCATTTAGACGTAAACCGGTTTTATCGTACGAACGCCGCATTTCAGTTTGCGCTTGCATTCTGATTTTCATCATAAACCGCAAACTGCCTTCGTAGATTTACTTTAACGTCATCTCGCTTAATCTTAAGTTAAAGTAATCTTAGAATCGGCTTTTACATCAAAATTATTTTTATCAAACGAACGCAGCTTTCAATTTTAATAGTAAAAGATTTCCGCTGTACTAATTCACCCCCCCCCCCTCTTAGTGCTCTTGATCCTAACAATTGGTATCAGAGCCCAGTATTTCTCATTTCGGATTTACACCCGAGAGAAATGGCTCTTCAAGAGGGCTTATCGGTTGTTCGTCCACCGTTGTTTAACGGATTGGACTACACTTATTGGAAAACTCGAATAAGAGTTTTCTTGATTTCTTTGAATCTGGATTTATGGAATATTGTTGAAAATAGTTTTCAACTTCCCTCTAAACCGGTGAACGAATGGTCGGATTTTGAGAAGAAGTATTTTTCTTAAAACGCAAAGGCTCTGAATGCCTTATTTTGCGCTTTGGACAAAAATGAGTTCAATCGGATTTCTTCGTGCGAAACAGCGTTTGACATTTGGCGAACACTTGAAATCACGCACGAGGGAACTAGTAGAGTCAAAGACTCGAAAGTTAATATTTTATTGCATGATTTTGAGCTTTTTCGAATGCAACCAAGCGAGACTATAGGCGACATGTACACCCATTTCACGGATGTCGTCAATAGTTTAAGAGCTCTTGGAAAATATTTTTCGAATTTTGAACTCGTAAACAAGATTTTGCATTCTCTCTTTAAGAAGTGGGATTTAAAAGTAACTGCAATACAAGAAGCTAAAAACCTAAACAACTTACCACTTGAAGAACTAATTGGTTCGTTGATGACATATGAAATGGTGCACAATGCACATGATGAACAAAATCACCTTCCAAAGAACAGGAAGGATTTGGAACTCCGAACAAATGAATACCACTTGAGCGATGACTCAAGTGATGAGGACAATGATGAACTTGAACTTCGAACACTAAATCTTAATAAGTTTATTAAATAAAAATCTAAAATAGACAATGAACTTGAACGAAGGAAGAGGCCAAAGAAGAGGAAGGCAACCAAGGATGAATCAAGAACTTCGAAAGGTGAAACGACGAATTGGGCTTTGACGGGCTTCGACTACAAGGTAAGTAACTCAACTCTCTTGAATTATTTTGAAATTACATGATGTTTTTCATAATGCATTTTCTTTTTTAATATAGAATTAATTTTCTTAAAAATTACATGTTTAAAATATATATATATATGATGAAAATTTAAAATTTATGATCATGCTAGTAGTTTTGAAAATAATCATGAAAAAATACATATTTTATGATAAACAAACAAAATGATTTTAATTGAAAATATGAAATCATGCTTGATGATATAATGATGTTTTGATACCATGATTTTATTCTATGCATGAGATTTTAAAATTCATGTTTATTGGTTTTATAATTATGGATGATGAATCTTGCGATTTTCGATTTTCACAGTCATGAAAGTGCCTTATTAATCTTTGTCATAATAAAACTTGCACCTTCGATTTTAAAACATACTACATGTTTGGCATAGATGAAATAAAATCATATGAACTAAAACAACTAAAAAGAGAAAAGTATTTTTCTTAAAAAATTATTTTTCTCTACCGTATTGACTTTTTCACTAAGAGATCAATAAAATTATCTATGCCATTTTGAATCTCTTGAAAGTAATGTTGAGATTTTGATGATGTGTTCTTATTGAAATTTATTGAAATGAATCGTGATTTCTTGGAATTATAATTTGAGAATTCTTTTTATAAATCAAAATAACTTACTGTGATTCTTTCTTTTTGCTATTTGAGTTATCTAAAAAGAATCATAATATGTCTCTTAATATTCATAATTTGTCTACATGATTCGTAAATCTCATTACCAACTCTTCTTGATTTTCCTTATGTGATGATATGAATACATGAAATATTCATTAATTTATTTTGATGTATACAAATAAAAAGTTATGATCATGCATGGTAAGATATAATTTGACAAAATTGATACCATCATGATATGAAGCATTTATGATTTGCAATGATGCATGCAATACTTGAGCTTTTTAATTATGATGTGATTTATTGCATATGATGTAAATCATGATTTAAAATGCTCTGAGTTGTTACTAAAATGATGTATGTTAATTTAATGTTATGAATACTCTAAATGATGAATGTTTGGTATTATGATCAAAATGTTGATAAATAGTTAAAAATTTAAGTATCATGTATGATATGCTCATAATATTTATTGATTTATTCAGTATCATGCATGAATGAAATATAAGGTTTTTGAAATTGTGCATGTTCGAATTTGAAAATATAATGATGCACAAATAAGATTGAAACCTTCCCTTGTCATGATTTAGAAATTAATGTAAAGGGTCTTCCCTTCTCTTTGCCAATGACATAGGGGGAGAAAGAGTTGCTAATGTGCATATCTCAAAGAGAAAATTGCTAGTTTGCGTGTCTTAAAATGTTGAAATTTTTTTGGCTAGCTTGTATATTGTAAACTTGCTATCATACTACCATGATGATGAGCATGTCTTAACTTCATGATTGTATTTGAAAAACTATGGCAAAAATATGTCCGAATGATTGAACTTGTTAAAATTAATTTTTGAATATTTTTTATTGAATGATCAAATCACTCGACTGCCATGATGATTTTACACAATTACATGCCCTAATAACAGGTTGGAAATTATGTGCTTTGGATACAAAAATTTCCATGATAATAAGCATGTTTTGTCCTCATGATTGTATTTGAAGATCAATAGCACAGCCTTGTCCGAATGCATGAAAGTATTAATTTCATTTTCGGATTCTCTTAACTATTGGTATCCTAACAATTGGATTTTCGAATTATCCTCTTCCACACTTAATAAGCATATGTCATATCAAGTTTAATCCATAACATTGATTTTTGACATATGGAATCAACTAGCAAATACATCTCTCATACACTTATCATGTGAACAATATTTTTGTTTTGAGAAATGGATTTGATGAAATGATTCCTGCTTATAAATTCCTTCTTGAAAAAGGAAGTCATTTTTACGTACAAGGATTTGATTCACATACATATCTTGATACTTGTAAAAATGAAGCGTGCTTTAATATCTTATCGATTTTAACTTCATTCGAGTAAGCTCAGAAATAGCTTTCCTCCTTCATGCAAAAAGAAAATAACAAATAAAATGGAAGAAGTTTTCAAAGCTATCTCCATGTCATGTTTTCCTTGAGATGTTTGAATATTTGGTATCTTATCACTCTTTGTTGAAAAATGACATGAACCTGTTCATGGCATCGCACTTATATTTAAAATTTGCTTATATCGTTCTCCTTTTTGTTGACGATAAAGGGGGAGAAATATATGAATTGATGCTATGATTGCCATATTTGCTCTATGCCATGGTTACATTATAGCAATATATCAAGAACTAGCATCGTAACTTTACTTATTGATATCATGCCATATGATGAAATGCTACAATTGATAAACACTTGAAATGGTTGCGTTACGATATCAAAAGCTAACATTGCAAAGGAAGAAAAAAATTGCTAGCTTGCAACTTGCATATTTCAAGAAGTAAGAGTTGCCTTCTTGAACATCTCTAAATTGATAGCTTGCAAGTTCTAAAATGTTGTAACATTGCTAGCTTGCATGTTCTAAAAGTGCTATCTTGTATGCTGTAAAACTTGCATATCTAAAACTTGATAGCTTGAATATTCTAAGCATAATGTAACATTTGCTAAATTTTCTGGCTTCAAAACTACATGATGATAAAACTTGATATTATGTTTTTCATGCAATAAGTTAAACCAATATCACAAACACTTGATTGTGGTACTTCTCCTTTTTGTTGATGACAAAGGGGGAGAAGTATGTTGAGGACATGTTATGTTATGCATAAGTTTATGTATAAGTTCATGATGACGTGTTGTAAGTATTCATGATAATATTACAATGACTTGAATTCAATCTGAATTCAAGATTCTATCAATATGGCATATTGATAGGGGGAGTTTGTTTAAACTCCGGGAGTTAAGGTTAACTCCGTCATCAAGTAGTTGGCATCATCAAAAAGGGGGATTTAATATGCGTTTTGAGTGACGCAGGATGCCTCGATCAGGATGCGACAATTAAAGCAGGAAAATCATGTTGTGCCGGAGGAACATGTTAGAAGATTGGACGTCGGGCCGGTGGATCGGTCGACATATCGACAGAAGGCTTGGGGCCGTGGACTCGGGCATCGGGCCAAGAAGAGCAGGTATTGTGCCAATGATATCGGAGTTGCGGAGTCAACTGACCGATTGGGCAATAGGCTGCAGGAGAGGACGATGCGCCGAAGAATCAGACGAAGCGTCAAGGGACCAATGACATTCCGGACAACTTGGTTAATTGCTTAGGATTAATTGTCTCGATCGAAGTTTTGTTTTAAGTGTGTAGGATTAACTACGATGAAAGTTAGACATGCAGCAGGAGTTGCGTCGGAGTCAAGACAATGATCACGTTGGGAGTTCGAGAGTTCAACGGAAGTTCGGACAGTCATCGGAGGTTCTACGGGAACAAATCCGAGAAGTTCATAAGCTTGCCAAAGAAGCTCATCGGAACTCGCCAAGTGGATTGTCGTAAGTCCAGGAGTTTGCCGGAAGTCCGCAGGAGCATCACCGAGGGTTCATCGGATGATCGACGGAAGTTCGCCGGAAACTCGTCGGAAAAAGCGATTGACGCACCGGAGCAAGCTGCAGAAATTGTCTTAGGATTTATCGTAGTTAGCACAATGATTAAGTTGAAAATGGGAGGTGATCCCATTAGCTTAATCTTGGGGCAATTGGGCCCCTGAAAAGCCCAAATTGGGCCGAATGGATCTACCCATTCGGACCCCGATTGCTGTGGGAGGTGCAACCGCCCAAGCCAGGAGGTAGCACCGCTTGGGCTAAGTCTCCCAAGGAGACTGGGCGGTGCAACCGCCCCAACCAGGAGGTGGCACCGCCTAGGGCTCAGTCTCCGAGCGAGACTGGGTGGTGCAACCTCCCCTGACAGGAGGTGGCACCGCCTAAGCTTAGTCTTCGAGGTCTGCCAGGCGATGCAACCGCCTTAGTCAGGAGGTGCAACCGCCTGAGCTCAGTCTTCATGCTCTGGCAGGAGGTGCAACCGCCCTTGACAGGAGGTGGCACCGCCCAAAGGCTCAGTCTTCGAGCTCTACCAGGCGGTGCAACCGCTCCAGTCAGGAGGTGCAACCGCCTGATCCCAGAATTCCGGGAATTGACAATTTTGAGCTCAAATTTGAACTGGGTTGGGGCCTATAAATACCCCACCCATTCAGCATTGAAAGAGAATAGACATACACCGAAATCTTGATCTTTTTCTGTGATTCTTAGAGCTCAAAATTGTTGTAATGGCCAAAAGTTCTTCTCCCTCTTTTCTTCCAAGTTCTGAGTTGTAAAGAGAGGAGAGAAAATTCTATAAGGGTTGTCTCCTAAGCCCGTCAAAAGGAGTGAAACTATAAAAGGGTGGTTGGCCTTCGCCTATTGAAGGAAGGCCTCTAGTTGACATCGGTGACCTCGTCGGTGGAGGAAGCCAAAAGTGGAGTAGGTCAAGATTGACCGAACCACTCTAAATCTCGGTTTGCATTTACTTTGAGCTTTTACGAACGAGTTTCTAAGTTCAGAGCTTTCCGAATCTGCGTTTAGACGTAAATCGGCTTTTTCGTACGATCATTACATTTCAGTTTACGTTTATGTTTTGATTTCAATCATAACAGCAAACTGTCTTCTACGCATTTATAAAACGTATCTCAAAGTTCAGTATCTTCAAAATCGGCATTTAGACGTAAACCGATTTTATCGTACGAACGTCGCATTTCAGTTTGCGCTTGCATTCTGATTTTCATCATAAACTGCAAACTGCCTTCGCAGATTTACTTTAACGTCATCTCGCTTAATCTTAAGTTAAAGTAATCTTAGAATCGGCTATTACATCGAAATCATTTTTATCAAACGAACGCAGCTTTTGATTTTAATAGGAAAAGATTTCCGCTATACTAATTCACCCCCCCCCCCCTCTTAGTGCTCTTAATCCTAACATACGGAAGTCCGGACGGTCGTCGGAGGTTCTGCGGGAACAAATCCGAGAAGTCCAGGAGCTTGCCAAAAGAAGCTCGTCGGAACTCGCCAAGTGGATCGTTGCAAGTCCCGGAGTTTGCCGGAAGTCCGTCAGAGCATCGCCGGAGGTTCGTCGGATGTTCGCGCGGAAGCTCGCCGAAAGAAGCGATTGATGCACCGGAGCAAGCTGTAGTAAATATCTTAAGAATTGTTGTAGTTAGCATGTAGATTAAGTTAGGAATGGGAGGTGATCCCATTAACTTAATCTAGGGACAATTGGGCCCTTGAAAGACCCAAATTGGGCTGAATGGATTAACCCATTCGGACCAGAATTCCTACTAGGCGGTGGCACCGCCAGGGCTCAGTCTCCGAGCGATACTAGACGGTGCAACCACCCTTGTCAGGCGGTGGCACCGCCTAGAGGCTCAGTCTTTGAGCTCTACCAAGCGGTGCAACCGCCCTTAACAAGCGGTGGTAACGCCCAGAGGCTTAGTCTCCGAGCTCTGCCAAGCGATGCAACTGCCCCAGTCAGGCGGTGCAACCGCCAGACCCCGAAATTCTGGGAGATGACAGTTTTGAGCTCGGAATTCAAACTGGTTTGGAGCCTATAAATACTCCTCCCATCCCTGGGTAAAACACACAAGCATAGAGAGATTAAAAGAGAGAAAATGTTGCTGCACTCTCTAGAATTTCCCTCCTCAAGCTTAAGTGTTAGAATTCTGTTTAAGAGAGGAGAGTGATGTTAGGATCGAGAGCACTAAGAGGGGGGGGGTGAATTAGTGCAGCGGAAATCTTACAGCGATTAAAAACCAAAAGCTGCGTTCGTTCAAAAACTATTATGATGCAAAAGCAAATTCTCAGTTTGTATCTAAGTGCAGTTTGCGTCTAAGCGCAGATTGCGTCTAAGCGCAGTTTTGCGTCTAAGCGCAGTTTACGTCTAAACTCAGATTTACGTCTAAACGCAGTTTTACGTCTAAACGCAGATTTACGTCTAAACGCAGATTTACGTCTAAACGCAGATTTACGTCTAAACGCAGTTTTACGTCTAAACGCAGATTTACGTCTTAAACTCAGATTTACGTCTAAACGCAAATTTACGTCTAAACGCAGTTTTACGTCTAGACGCAGATTTACGTCTAAACTTTGAAACTTGTTTGTATACTCGCAGAAGGCAGTATGCAGTTGAAATCAAGATGTAAACGTGAACTGAAATCTGATGATTGAGCGAGGAAAGCCGATTTACGTCTGAATGCAGTTTTACGTCTAAATGCTGAAACTCGTTCGTAAAATCGTAGAGGAAAGTTTGCAGTTATCAATAGGATCAAAATGTAAGTGTAAACTGCAAAGAAGCTCGTTCGTAAAAGCACGGAAGACAGTTCTGTAAACGTAAACAGTAATGTATGAAAATACGAATTTACGTCTGAATGCAGATTCGGAAGAACAGCACTTAGAACTTGTTCGTGAAAGCGCAGAGAGCAGTAGCAATGAAGGAGGTTTGCAGTAATGATAAAGTGCTCGAAAATAAACGCAAACCAGAGATTTAGAGTGGTTCGGTCAGCCTTGACCTACTCCACTTTTGGCTTCCTCCACCAACGAGGTTGCCGACGTCAACTAGGTGCCTTCCTTCAATGGGCGAAGGCTAACTGCCCTTTTACAGTTTCTCTCCTTTTGACAGGCTCAGGAGACAACCTTTACAGACCTTTCTCTCCTCACTTTACAACTGAAAACTTGAAGAATAGAAGGAGGAGACTTAAAGGCTTTACAACACTTTTGAGCTCTTAGAATCACAGAAAAGATCAAGATTTCGGTATTGGTCTGTATCTTTTCAGTGCTGAATGGGTGGGGTATTTATAGGCCCCAACCCAATTCAAAATTCGAGCTCAAAACGATCAAATCGATCAAATCCCAGAATTCTGGGATCAGGCGGTTGCACCTCTCGACTGGAGAGGTGGCACCGCCTGGCAGAGCTCGAAGACTGAGCTCTGCCGATTGCTTCTCTCTGCCAGAGCTCGAAGACTGAGCTCGATGGTTGCATCACCTGGCAGAGCTTGAAGACTGAGCTTGGTGGTTGCATCACCTGGCAGAGCTCGAAATCTGAGCTTGGTGGTTGCATCACTTGGCAGAGCTCCAAACTGAGCTCAAGCTGATGCACCATTCTGCCAGAGCTCGAAGACTGAGCTTGGTGAATGCATCACCTGGCAAAGCTCGAGACTGAGCTCAGGCTGATGCACCACTCTGCCAGAGCTCGAAGACTGAGCTCGGTTGATGCATCGCCTGGCAGAGCTCGGAACTTGAGCTCTGGCGGTGCAACCTCTTGGCTGGAGCGGTTGCACCTCCCAGCCTTGCAACCCTGGCGGTTGCACCTCCTGGCTGGGGCGGTTGCACCTCCCAGCCTTGCAACCCTGGCGGTTGCACCTCCTGGCTGGGGCGGTTGCACCTCTCAACCCCACAGCCCAGGCGGTTGCACCTCCTGGCTGGGGCGGTTGCACCTCTCAACCCCACAGCCCAGGCGGTTGCACCTCCTGGCTGGGGCGGTTGCACCTCCTGGTGCAATCAGGGTCCGAATGGCTCACTCCATTCGACCCACTTTGAATCTTTTCAGGGACCCAATTGCCCCAAGATTAAGCTAATGGGATCACCTCCCATTTTCATGCTTAATCATCGTGCTAACTACGAATATCTCTAAGACAACTTCTGCAGCTTTGCTCCGATGCGTCAATCGCTTCTTCCGGCGAGTTTCCGGCCAACTTCCGACGATCAACCGACAACCTTCGGTGATCCTTCTGCGGACATCCGGCATACTCCTGGACTTTGCGACGATCCACTTGGCGAGTTCCGACGAGCTTCGCTTGGCAAGCTTCTGGACTTCTCGGATCTGTTCTCTCTGAACCTCCGACGACCGTCCGAACTTCCGTCGAACTCTCGAACTCCCAACGTGATCATGATCTTGACTCCGGCGCAACTCCTGCTGCTTGTCTTACTCTCATCGTAGTTAATCCTGCACAACAAAACAAAACTTCGATCGAGACAATTAATCCTAAGCAATTAACCAAGTTGTCCGACATGTCATTGGTCCCTCGACGCTTCGTCCGATTCTTCGGCGCATCGTCCTCTCCTGCAGCCTATTGCCCAATCGGCCAGTTGACTCCGCAACTCCGATATCCTTGGCACAATACCCGCTCTTCTTGGCCCGATGCCCGAGTTCACGGCCCGAAGCCTTCTGTCGATACGTCGACCGATCCACCGGCCCGACGTCCAATCTTCTGACATGTTCCTTCGGCACAACATGATTTTCCTGCTTTAATTGTCTCATCCTGATCGAAGCATCCTGCGTCACTCAAAACGCAGATTAAATCATAAACATATATCAAGTAGTTTCATCATCAAAATACGAGATTCAACAATCTCCCCCTTTTTGATGATGACAACCACTTGATGACGGAGTTAAACTTAACTCCCGGAGTTTAAACAAACTCCCCCTATCAATATGCCATATTGATAGAAACTTGAATTCAAACTGAATTCAAGTCATTGCAATATTCATCATGAATACTTGCAACACGTCAACATGAACTTATGCATAAACTTATGCATCACATGTCATGTCATCAACATACTTCTCCCCCTTTGTCATCAACAAAAAGGAGAAGTACTACAATCAAGTGTGTGTGATATTGGTTCAACTCATTGCATGAAAATCATAATATCAAGTTTTATCATCATGCAAGTTTGCTAATATCAAATACCAACATGAAAAAATTGCGATGTAGGCTTTTGATATCATAATGCAAACATTTCAAGTGTTTATCAATTATAGCATTTCATCACATGGTAGGATATCAACGCGTAAAATTACGATACAAGTTCTTGATATCTTAACGCATGATGAAAACATGGCATAATACAAGTTTGGCAATCATAGCATCAATTTATATATCTCTTAATGATGCAAGCATTGCAAATATGGCAATCATATCAATTCATATATCTCTTGATGATGCAAGCCTAGCATCAGTGTTCATGGCATCAATTCATATATTTCTCCCCCTTTGTCATCAACAAAACGGAGAACGATATAAGCAAATTTTAAGCATAAGTGCTTGTTGTTATGTATGTGAAATAAATCCTTGCAAGTAAAAACACTTTCATCCATATTCATCAAATCCATTTCTCAAAAAAATATTTTTCACATGATGTGTGTATGAGAGATGTATTTGCTAGTCAATTACATATGTCAAAAATCAATGATATGAACTAAACTTGATATGACATATGCTTGGTAAGTTTGGAAGAGAGTGAACTTGATATGTTAGATTCAAGAGAATCCGAAAATGAAATTTGGCTCTTTCTTCCATTCGGACAAGGTTTTGCTATAGATATTCAATTACAATCATGAAGGTAAAGCATGCTTGTTATCATGGAAGTTTTGTATTCAAGCACATAATTTTCAACATGTAATTGTGTAAAATCATTATGCCAGTCAAGTGATTCAATCATTCAATCAAGAAGGTTCGAAAAATAATTTTAACA
Source organism: Musa acuminata AAA Group (assembly GCF_036884655.1). Classification (NCBI taxonomy): domain Eukaryota; kingdom Viridiplantae; phylum Streptophyta; class Magnoliopsida; order Zingiberales; family Musaceae; genus Musa; species Musa acuminata. The sequence goes on along the minus strand of NC_088347.1, from coordinate 14,422,066 downwards.
CGTTCAATCATTAAGACGTATTTTTGCCATTGTTTTTCAAATTCAATCATAAAGATAAGACATACTCATCATCATGATAGTATGATAGCAGGTTTACCATATACAAGCTAGCAAAAAATTTGTACATTTTAAGGCCCGCAAGCTAGCAATTTTGAGATGTTCAAGAAAGCAACTCTTGCTTCTTGATATATGCAAATTTGTCAAGTTTTGCTAGATGTGCAAGTTAGCATTTTTGCCTCTTGAGATAGGCAAGCTAGCAATCAAGTTTTTTCATCTTCTTGACTTGTACAAGCTAGCTATCTCCCCCTTTGTCATTGTCAACAAGGGAAAAACCCTTTACATCAATTTCTAAATCATGACAAAGGTAAGTAATCATTCTTATTTGTGCATCATTATAGTTTCAATGCACAAGTTTATTAACATTACATTTCAAAAAATTTATGCATGATACCGAAAAATCAATCATCATCATGAGCATATCAAACATGATATTCAAGCATTCATGATACATCATTTTGGCAGCATGATCATAGATATTCAAACGATGGTATCTAGAATTCATTACATCTTATTATGCATGATCATTAACTCCTCATTTGAATTTCATGCATTATTTCATTTCATCTCATAAGGAATATCAAGAAGAGTTATTGGATGATGAGATAAATATTTTATGAATACACAGAATATCATAAGTGGTTCATGTATTCATATTATCACATGAAGCATATTATCATTTTTAAGATTCATAACATGAATAACGTTATTACTATTTCATCAAAATTAGTTTCGAGATTCACATAATATCATGAAATCATTAATCTCGATAAAATGGGAAAAACATTTTCTTTTTAAGTGATTCTTTTAACACATCATAAAAAAGAAAAACTCATTCATAATTCAAGTGATTTACAAGATATCATAAATGAATTTATCACTTGTATTTCACCAAAATCGAGAACTCTAGAGTTAGAAAAATGATTGAAGCATTTAATCTGATTGAAGAATGATTCATATTTAAAGTGTAGCATTTGTCAAATCTGAAATCATCAAGTATAACTTTAATATTTTCATTGCAATATTAAGCAAGGTTTCATTGAAGATAATTTTGAATGATTCTTATAAATGCCTAAAACTTCTTTAATTTTAATTTATGATTGACTTTATAATAGCATGCTCAAATCTTTATTCTTATGTCAAAACCATACATTTAATAAACAAAGACAATGAAAAATATCAAGCCTTCCAGACAAAAGCCATGTATCGTCATTGAAAAGCAATATGAAAATCATCAAAATATACATTCTTGCTTCTCAAGCACATAAGATTAATCTCACTAGGTGTAAAATCATTAGATTTCTATCTTGCATTAACATGAGACATGCAATTTTCATTATCATTTTCAAGATTACAAGCATGATCATATTTTTGCATTTTCATTGTTAAATTATTAAAAATATAATTTTCAACAAAATTTAAAGAAAAAGAAAAGTGCATCATCAAAAGCATCATGTAATTTCGAAGTAAATTAGGGGGATTTTGATTACCTCATCATTGTAGGCTGTTAAGGCGTAGTTTGCCGCCTTGCTTTTGTTGACTTTCTCTTCTTCGGAGGAGCTCGATTCATCCCAATTTTTGTTCTTCTTCTTGCGTTTAAAGCAAGTAGTTCCATTCTTTTTGCTTTTTAATTTTCGTTTCATTTTAAGTTCACCATCACTTGAGCTTATGCTCGAGTGGTCTTCAAATGTTCTATGTCCCAAATCCTTCCTGTTCTTTGGAAGGTTGGTTTGTTCATCATTGTCCTCATCACTTGAGTCATCGCTCAAGTGGCATTCATTTGTCCAGAGTTCCAAATCCTTCCTGTTCTTTGGAAGGTGGTTCTCAAGTTCTTCACGTGCATTGCACGTCATTTCATATGTGATCAATGAACCAATTAGTTCTTCAAGTGGAAAATGGTTCAAGTTTTTCGATTCTTGAATAGCAGTTACTTTTGAATCCCAAGTTTTAGAAAGTGAGCGCAAAACTTTGTTAACGAGTTCAAAATCCGAAAAGCTTTTACCAAGTGATTTTAAACCATTGACGACATCCGTAAAACGGGTGTACATGTCAACAACGGTTTCGCTTGGTTTCATATGAAAAAGCTCGAAATCAAGCAGTAGAATATTAACTTTCGAGTCTTTGACTCTACTAGTTCCCTCGTGCGTGATTTCAAGAGTGCGCCAAATATCGAAAGCCGTTTCACACGTAGAAATCCGATTGAACTCATTTTTGTCCAATGCGCAAAATAAGGCATTCATAGCTTTTGCGTTTAAAGAAAAATTCTTCTTCTCCAAAACCGACCATTCGTTCATCGGTTTGGAGGGAAGTTGAAAACCGTTTTCAATGATATTCCATAAATCCAGATTTAGAGAAATTAAGAAAACTCTCATTCGAGTTTTCCAATAAGTGTAGTCCAATCCGTTAAAGAACGGTGGACGAAAGACCGAACAGCCCTCTTGAAAAGTCATTTCTCTCGGGTGTAAATCCGAAATGAGAAAAACCCCGCTCTGATACCAATTGTTAGGATCGAGAGCACTAAGAGGGGGGGGGTGAATTAGTGCAGCGGAAATCTTACAGCGATTAAAAACCAAAAGCTGCGTTCGTTCAAAAACTATTATGATGCAAAAGCAAATTCTCAGTTTGTATCTAAGTGCAGTTTGCGTCTAAGCGCAGATTGCGTCTAAGCGCAGTTTTGCGTCTAAGCGCAGTTTACGTCTAAACTCAGATTTACGTCTAAACGTAGTTTTACGTCTAAACGCAGATTTACGTCTAAACGCAGATTTACGTCTAAACGCAGATTTACGTCTAAACGCAGTTTTACGTCTAAACGCAGATTTACGTCTTAAACTCAGATTTACGTCTAAACGCAAATTTACGTCTAAACGCAGTTTTACGTCTAGACGCAGATTTACGTCTAAACTTTGAAACTTGTTTGTATACTCGCAGAAGGCAGTATGCAGTTGAAATCAAGATGTAAACGTGAACTGAAATCTGATGATTGAGCGAGGAAAGCCGATTTACGTCTGAATGCAGTTTTACGTCTAAATGCTGAAACTCGTTCGTAAAATCGTAGAGGAAAGTTTGCAGTTATCAATAGGATCAAAATGTAAGTGTAAACTGCAAAGAAGCTCGTTCGTAAAAGCACGGAAGACAGTTCTGTAAACGTAAACAGTAATGTATGAAAATACGAATTTACGTCTGAATGCAGATTCGGAAGAACAGCACTTAGAACTTGTTCGTGAAAGCGCAGAGAGCAGTAGCAATGAAGGAGGTTTGCAGTAATGATAAAGTGCTCGAAAATAAACGCAAACCAGAGATTTAGAGTGGTTCGGTCAGCCTTGACCTACTCCACTTTTGGCTTCCTCCACCAACGAGGTTGCCGACGTCAACTAGGTGCCTTCCTTCAATGGGCGAAGGCTAACTGCCCTTTTACAGTTTCTCTCCTTTTGACAGGCTCAGGAGACAACCTTTACAGACCTTTCTCTCCTCACTTTACAACTGAAAACTTGAAGAATAGAAGGAGGAGACTTAAAGGCTTTACAACACTTTTGAGCTCTTAGAATCACAGAAAAGATCAAGATTTCGGTATTGGTCTGTATCTTTTCAGTGCTGAATGGGTGGGGTATTTATAGGCCCCAACCCAATTCAAAATTCGAGCTCAAAACGATCAAATCGATCAAATCCCAGAATTCTGGGATCAGGCGGTTGCACCTCTCGACTGGAGAGGTGGCACCGCCTGGCAGAGCTCGAAGACTGAGCTCTGCCGATTGCTTCTCTCTGCCAGAGCTCGAAGACTGAGCTCGATGGTTGCATCACCTGGCAGAGCTTGAAGACTGAGCTTGGTGGTTGCATCACCTGGCAGAGCTCGAAATCTGAGCTTGGTGGTTGCATCACTTGGCAGAGCTCCAAACTGAGCTCAAGCTGATGCACCATTCTGCCAGAGCTCGAAGACTGAGCTTGGTGAATGCATCACCTGGCAAAGCTCGAGACTGAGCTCAGGCTGATGCACCACTCTGCCAGAGCTCGAAGACTGAGCTCGGTTGATGCATCGCCTGGCAGAGCTCGGAACTTGAGCTCTGGCGGTGCAACCTCTTGGCTGGAGCGGTTGCACCTCCCAGCCTTGCAACCCTGGCGGTTGCACCTCCTGGCTGGGGCGGTTGCACCTCCCAGCCTTGCAACCCTGGCGGTTGCACCTCCTGGCTGGGGCGGTTGCACCTCTCAACCCCACAGCCCAGGCGGTTGCACCTCCTGGCTGGGGCGGTTGCACCTCTCAACCCCACAGCCCAGGCGGTTGCACCTCCTGGCTGGGGCGGTTGCACCTCCTGGTGCAATCAGGGTCCGAATGGCTCACTCCATTCGACCCACTTTGAATCTTTTCAGGGACCCAATTGCCCCAAGATTAAGCTAATGGGATCACCTCCCATTTTCATGCTTAATCATCGTGCTAACTACGAATATCTCTAAGACAACTTCTGCAGCTTTGCTCCGATGCGTCAATCGCTTCTTCCGGCGAGTTTCCGGCCAACTTCCGACGATCAACCGACAACCTTCGGTGATCCTTCTGCGGACATCCGGCATACTCCTGGACTTTGCGACGATCCACTTGGCGAGTTCCGACGAGCTTCGCTTGGCAAGCTTCTGGACTTCTCGGATCTGTTCTCTCTGAACCTCCGACGACCGTCCGAACTTCCGTCGAACTCCCAACGTGATCATGATCTTGACTCCGGCGCAACTCCTGCTGCTTGTCTTACTCTCATCGTAGTTAATCCTGCACAACAAAACAAAACTTCGATCGAGACAATTAATCCTAAGCAATTAACCAAGTTGTCCGACATGTCATTGGTCCCTCGACGCTTCGTCCGATTCTTCGGCGCATCGTCCTCTCCTGCAGCCTATTGCCCAATCGGCCAGTTGACTCCGCAACTCCGATATCCTTGGCACAATACCCGCTCTTCTTGGCCCGATGCCCGAGTTCACGGCCCGAAGCCTTCTGTCGATACGTCGACCGATCCACCGGCCCGACGTCCAATCTTCTGACATGTTCCTTCGGCACAACATGATTTTCCTGCTTTAATTGTCTCATCCTGATCGAAGCATCCTGCGTCACTCAAAACGCAGATTAAATCATAAACATATATCAAGTAGTTTCATCATCAAAATACGAGATTCAACAATCTCCCCCTTTTTGATGATGACAACCACTTGATGACGGAGTTAAACTTAACTCCCGGAGTTTAAACAAACTCCCCCTATCAATATGCCATATTGATAGAAACTTGAATTCAAACTGAATTCAAGTCATTGCAATATTCATCATGAATACTTGCAACACGTCAACATGAACTTATGCATAAACTTATGCATCACATGTCATGTCATCAACATACTTCTCCCCCTTTGTCATCAACAAAAAGGAGAAGTACTACAATCAAGTGTGTGTGATATTGGTTCAACTCATTGCATGAAAATCATAATATCAAGTTTTATCATCATGCAAGTTTGCTAATATCAAATACCAACATGAAAAAATTGCGATGTAGGCTTTTGATATCATAATGCAAACATTTCAAGTGTTTATCAATTATAGCATTTCATCACATGGTAGGATATCAACGCGTAAAATTACGATACAAGTTCTTGATATCTTAACGCATGATGAAAACATGGCATAATACAAGTTTGGCAATCATAGCATCAATTTATATATCTCTTAATGATGCAAGCATTGCAAATATGGCAATCATATCAATTCATATATCTCTTGATGATGCAAGCCTAGCATCAGTGTTCATGGCATCAATTCATATATTTCTCCCCCTTTGTCATCAACAAAACGGAGAACGATATAAGCAAATTTTAAGCATAAGTGCTTGTTGTTATGTATGTGAAATAAATCCTTGCAAGTAAAAACACTTTCATCCATATTCATCAAATCCATTTCTCAAAAAAATATTTTTCACATGATGTGTGTATGAGAGATGTATTTGCTAGTCAATTACATATGTCAAAAATCAATGATATGAACTAAACTTGATATGACATATGCTTGGTAAGTTTGGAAGAGAGTGAACTTGATATGTTAGATTCAAGAGAATCCGAAAATGAAATTTGGCTCTTTCTTCCATTCGGACAAGGTTTTGCTATAGATATTCAATTACAATCATGAAGGTAAAGCATGCTTGTTATCATGGAAGTTTTGTATTCAAGCACATAATTTTCAACATGTAATTGTGTAAAATCATTATGCCAGTCAAGTGATTCAATCATTCAATCAAGAAGGTTCGAAAAATAATTTTAACACGTTCAATCATTAAGACGTATTTTTGCCATTGTTTTTCAAATTCAATCATAAAGATAAGACATACTCATCATCATGATAGTATGATAGCAGGTTTACCATATACAAGCTAGCAAAAAATTTGTACATTTTAAGGCCCGCAAGCTAGCAATTTTGAGATGTTCAAGAAAGCAACTCTTGCTTCTTGATATATGCAAATTTGTCAAGTTTTGCTAGATGTGCAAGTTAGCATTTTTGCCTCTTGAGATAGGCAAGCTAGCAATCAAGTTTTTTCATCTTCTTGACTTGTACAAGCTAGCTATCTCCCCCTTTGTCATTGTCAACAAGGGAAAAACCCTTTACATCAATTTCTAAATCATGACAAAGGTAAGTAATCATTCTTATTTGTGCATCATTATAGTTTCAATGCACAAGTTTATTAACATTACATTTCAAAAAATTTATGCATGATACCGAAAAATCAATCATCATCATGAGCATATCAAACATGATATTCAAGCATTCATGATACATCATTTTGGCAGCATGATCATAGATATTCAAACGATGGTATCTAGAATTCATTACATCTTATTATGCATGATCATTAACTCCTCATTTGAATTTCATGCATTATTTCATTTCATCTCATAAGGAATATCAAGAAGAGTTATTGGATGATGAGATAAATATTTTATGAATACACAGAATATCATAAGTGGTTCATGTATTCATATTATCACATGAAGCATATTATCATTTTTAAGATTCATAACATGAATAACGTTATTACTATTTCATCAAAATTAGTTTCGAGATTCACATAATATCATGAAATCATTAATCTCGATAAAATGGGAAAAACATTTTCTTTTTAAGTGATTCTTTTAACACATCATAAAAAAGAAAAACTCATTCATAATTCAAGTGATTTACAAGATATCATAAATGAATTTATCACTTGTATTTCACCAAAATCGAGAACTCTAGAGTTAGAAAAATGATTGAAGCATTTAATCTGATTGAAGAATGATTCATATTTAAAGTGTAGCATTTGTCAAATCTGAAATCATCAAGTATAACTTTAATATTTTCATTGCAATATTAAGCAAGGTTTCATTGAAGATAATTTTGAATGATTCTTATAAATGCCTAAAACTTCTTTAATTTTAATTTATGATTGACTTTATAATAGCATGCTCAAATCTTTATTCTTATGTCAAAACCATACATTTAATAAACAAAGACAATGAAAAATATCAAGCCTTCCAGACAAAAGCCATGTATCGTCATTGAAAAGCAATATGAAAATCATCAAAATATACATTCTTGCTTCTCAAGCACATAAGATTAATCTCACTAGGTGTAAAATCATTAGATTTCTATCTTGCATTAACATGAGACATGCAATTTTCATTATCATTTTCAAGATTACAAGCATGATCATATTTTTGCATTTTCATTGTTAAATTATTAAAAATATAATTTTCAACAAAATTTAAAGAAAAAGAAAAGTGCATCATCAAAAGCATCATGTAATTTCGAAGTAAATTAGGGGGATTTTGATTACCTCATCATTGTAGGCTGTTAAGGCGTAGTTTGCCGCCTTGCTTTTGTTGACTTTCTCTTCTTCGGAGGAGCTCGATTCATCCCAATTTTTGTTCTTCTTCTTGCGTTTAAAGCAAGTAGTTCCATTCTTTTTGCTTTTTAATTTTCGTTTCATTTTAAGTTCACCATCACTTGAGCTTATGCTCGAGTGGTCTTCAAATGTTCTATGTCCCAAATCCTTCCTGTTCTTTGGAAGGTTGGTTTGTTCATCATTGTCCTCATCACTTGAGTCATCGCTCAAGTGGCATTCATTTGTCCAGAGTTCCAAATCCTTCCTGTTCTTTGGAAGGTGGTTCTCAAGTTCTTCACGTGCATTGCACGTCATTTCATATGTGATCAATGAACCAATTAGTTCTTCAAGTGGAAAATGGTTCAAGTTTTTCGATTCTTGAATAGCAGTTACTTTTGAATCCCAAGTTTTAGAAAGTGAGCGCAAAACTTTGTTAACGAGTTCAAAATCCGAAAAGCTTTTACCAAGTGATTTTAAACCATTGACGACATCCGTAAAACGGGTGTACATGTCAACAACGGTTTCGCTTGGTTTCATATGAAAAAGCTCGAAATCAAGCAGTAGAATATTAACTTTCGAGTCTTTGACTCTACTAGTTCCCTCGTGCGTGATTTCAAGAGTGCGCCAAATATCGAAAGCCGTTTCACACGTAGAAATCCGATTGAACTCATTTTTGTCCAATGCGCAAAATAAGGCATTCATAGCTTTTGCGTTTAAAGAAAAATTCTTCTTCTCCAAAACCGACCATTCGTTCATCGGTTTGGAGGGAAGTTGAAAACCGTTTTCAATGATATTCCATAAATCCAGATTTAGAGAAATTAAGAAAACTCTCATTCGAGTTTTCCAATAAGTGTAGTCCAATCCGTTAAAGAACGGTGGACGAAAGACCGAACAGCCCTCTTGAAAAGTCATTTCTCTCGGGTGTAAATCCGAAATGAGAAAAACCCCGCTCTGATACCAATTGTTAGGATCGAGAGCACTAAGAGGGGGGGGGTGAATTAGTGCAGCGGAAATCTTACAGCGATTAAAAACCAAAAGCTGCGTTCGTTCAAAAACTATTATGATGCAAAAGCAAATTCTCAGTTTGTATCTAAGTGCAGTTTGCGTCTAAGCGCAGATTGCGTCTAAGCGCAGTTTTGCGTCTAAGCGCAGTTTACGTCTAAACTCAGATTTACGTCTAAACGCAGTTTTACGTCTAAACGCAGATTTACGTCTAAACGCAGATTTACGTCTAAACGCAGATTTACGTCTAAACGCAGTTTTACGACTAAACGCAGATTTACGTCTTAAACTCAGATTTACGTCTAAACGCAAATTTACGTCTAAACGCAGTTTTACGTCTAGACGCAGATTTACGTCTAAACTTTGAAACTTGTTTGTATACTCGCAGAAGGCAGTATGCAGTTGAAATCAAGATGTAAACGTGAACTGAAATCTGATGATTGAGCGAGGAAAGCCGATTTACGTCTGAATGCAGTTTTACGTCTAAATGCTGAAACTCGTTCGTAAAATCGTAGAGGAAAGTTTGCAGTTATCAATAGGATCAAAATGTAAGTGTAAACTGCAAAGAAGCTCGTTCGTAAAAGCACGGAAGACAGTTCTGTAAACGTAAACAGTAATGTATGAAAATACGAATTTACGTCTGAATGCAGATTCGGAAGAACAGCACTTAGAACTTGTTCGTGAAAGCGCAGAGAGCAGTAGCAATGAAGGAGGTTTGCAGTAATGATAAAGTGCTCGAAAATAAACGCAAACCAGAGATTTAGAGTGGTTCGGTCAGCCTTGACCTACTCCACTTTTGGCTTCCTCCACCAACGAGGTTGCCGACGTCAACTAGGTGCCTTCCTTTAATGGGCGAAGGCTAACTGCCCTTTTACAGTTTCTCTCCTTTTGACAGGCTCAGGAGACAACCTTTACAGACCTTTCTCTCCTCACTTTACAACTGAAAACTTGAAGAATAGAAGGAGGAGACTTAAAGGCTTTACAACACTTTTGAGCTCTTAGAATCACAGAAAAGATCAAGATTTCGGTATTGGTCTGTATCTTTTCAGTGCTGAATGGGTGGGGTATTTATAGGCCCCAACCCAATTCAAAATTCGAGCTCAAAACGATCAAATCGATCAAATCCCAGAATTCTGGGATCAGGCGGTTGCACCTCTCGACTGGAGAGGTGGCACCGCCTGGCAGAGCTCGAAGACTGAGCTCTGCCGATTGCTTCTCTCTGCCAGAGCTCGAAGACTGAGCTCGATGGTTGCATCACCTGGCAGAGCTTGAAGACTGAGCTTGGTGGTTGCATCACCTGGCAGAGCTCGAAATCTGAGCTTGGTGGTTGCATCACTTGGCAGAGCTCCAAACTGAGCTCAAGCTGATGCACCATTCTGCCAGAGCTCGAAGACTGAGCTTGGTGAATGCATCACCTGGCAAAGCTCGAGACTGAGCTCAGGCTGATGCACCACTCTGCCAGAGCTCGAAGACTGAGCTCGGTTGATGCATCGCCTGGCAGAGCTCGGAACTTGAGCTCTGGCGGTGCAACCTCTTGGCTGGAGCGGTTGCACCTCCCAGCCTTGCAACCCTGGCGGTTGCACCTCCTGGCTGGGGCGGTTGCACCTCCCAGCCTTGCAACCCTGGCGGTTGCACCTCCTGGCTGGGGCGGTTGCACCTCTCAACCCCACAGCCCAGGCGGTTGCACCTCCTGGCTGGGGCGGTTGCACCTCTCAACCCCACAGCCCAGGCGGTTGCACCTCCTGGCTGGGGCGGTTGCACCTCCTGGTGCAATCAGGGTCCGAATGGCTCACTCCATTCGACCCACTTTGAATCTTTTCAGGGACCCAATTGCCCCAAGATTAAGCTAATGGGATCACCTCCCATTTTCATGCTTAATCATCGTGCTAACTACGAATATCTCTAAGACAACTTCTGCAGCTTTGCTCCGATGCGTCAATCGCTTCTTCCGGCGAGTTTCCGGCCAACTTCCGACGATCAACCGACAACCTTCGGTGATCCTTCTGCGGACATCCGGCATACTCCTGGACTTTGCGACGATCCACTTGGCGAGTTCCGACGAGCTTCGCTTGGCAAGCTTCTGGACTTCTCGGATCTGTTCTCTCTGAACCTCCGACGACCGTCCGAACTTCCGTCGAACTCTCGAACTCCCAACGTGATCATGATCTTGACTCCGGCGCAACTCCTGCTGCTTGTCTTACTCTCATCGTAGTTAATCCTGCACAACAAAACAAAACTTCGATCGAGACAATTAATCCTAAGCAATTAACCAAGTTGTCCGACATGTCATTGGTCCCTCGACGCTTCGTCCGATTCTTCGGCGCATCGTCCTCTCCTGCAGCCTATTGCCCAATCGGCCAGTTGACTCCGCAACTCCGATATCCTTGGCACAATACCCGCTCTTCTTGGCCCGATGCCCGAGTTCACGGCCCGAAGCCTTCTGTCGATACGTCGACCGATCCACCGGCCCGACGTCCAATCTTCTGACATGTTCCTTCGGCACAACATGATTTTCCTGCTTTAATTGTCTCATCCTGATCGAAGCATCCTGCGTCACTCAAAACGCAGATTAAATCATAAACATATATCAAGTAGTTTCATCATCAAAATACGAGATTCAACAAGTGAGTGCTTGTAAGGGTTGTCTCCTAAACCTAGTAAAAGGAGAAGAGGGGTGTAAGAAGGAGATTGATCTTCTCCCAGTAAAGGAAGATCGTCAGTGGATGCCAATGGCCTAAACGGAAGAGGAATCGGAGGAGTGGATGTAGGTCACGATTGACCGAACCACTATAAACTCTCGTCTTCTCTAGTTTACATTTACTTTGAGCATCTTATCTTTACTGCAAACCTCCTTAGTAGCTTACTGCCTTCTGCTAATTTACAAATGTATTTCTTAGTTAAGTATTTTCTAAATTAGCGTTAAGACGGAAATCGGTTTTATCATACGAACATCATATTTCAGTTTGCGCTTACATTCTGATTTCTATCTTAACTGCAAACTGCCTTCATTACTTTACTTCAAATATGTTTCCGTAAGCTTTCAAAGTTATTATCTGCACGAAATGACTTTCACGTCGGAATCGGATTTCAACGTACGAACATAGTTTTAATCGTCGAAAGTTTTCCGCTGCACTAATTCATCCCCCCCTCTTAGTGCTCTTGATCGTAACACATTCAAGTCTTAAGATTCACTTAAGATCGATTAAAATTCAATCTCTATTTGTAGTTACTATATGCATACTTTACTATAATTTAATCTTATATTCAAGTTTACTAGTACACTATAGCTTGTTATGCTATTCGTAACGTAAATATTAATGCTTATACATGTCAACCAACATTTCACACAACAATAAAAATTTAATCTTATATTCAAGTTTGCTAGTACACTATAGCTTGTTATGCTATTCTTAACGTAAATATTAATGCTTATGCATATGCATTAATCTTAAAAGCCGAAAACATAAGCATATCATTTATCATATTTATGAAGTATAGATATTATAAATCATATTACTAAGTGAGGGTAACATATATATATATATATATATATATCATTTATATTTCTATTAATATACTAGTTATAGTTCAAAGTGTGTGAAACTTGGGTATTATAATTTAAAAGCTCAAATGTCAAAAAGATACTATGATATTTGGTAGAAATAAAAAAATATAAAAATTAGAAAAGGACACATTGTTTAGATTCTTAATAATTCAAAAACTATCAAAAAAATGTGTAAAATAACAAATCAGTGATAGAAGTCGGTCATTTTCAAAGTTTTCATAAAAAAATCAGAGAATTTGGACCAGTAGTATGCAATACATTGTTTTTTATTTTAACATAAAAATAATGTATTGTATATTAGAAAATATATTTATGACCCATATTTTTATCGATCAATTTAAAAACTCAAACATCAAAAAGCATTAGATCGATACATGATATTTTGATAAAAAAAAGATAAAATAAGAAAATGACATACTATTGAGATGATGAATAAATCAAAAGTTTATCAAAAAATTCTTACATATTAGAAAAATACTAACATATATCCATATGGGTCTAATTTAAAACTTTTATAAAAAAATTCATGATATTTTGACTTGTCCAGGTATGTGAAACATTATTTTTGGTCTTGTACCAATTTAAAAAAAATATTTTTTCTAAACATACATTTTACTATAGGATATGGAACAATTAAAAACCTCAAATATCAAAAAATATTACATACATGGATCCATGAGATTTTGATAGAAATGGAAAAAAATGGATAAAATTAGCAAATGACACACCATTCATATTCTTAATATTTCAGAAAAACATCAAAAAATTTCTCTAAAATAGAAAATCAATGATAGAAATCCATCAGGTAATGTTCAAAGCATTCATAAAAATTTCAAGGCATTTGGACCAATCCTAATATGTGACATACTATTTTTGGTTTTATCAAAAAATAATGTATCATATATTAGGAAACATTATTTATGACCCATATTTTACCATAATTATATTACCAATTTAAAAGTTCAAAAAATATTTCATGGATCCAAAATATTTGTATTGAAATGGAATAACTTGGATAAAATGGAAAAATGACACACTATTAAAATGTTGAATAAATCAGAAATTATCCAAAAAAATCTAAATTAGAAAATATGGATATATGTTCATTTGGGTCTAATTAAAAGCTTTTATGAAAAGCTTATGACATTTTAACTGATCTTAGTATGCTATATACTATTGTTGATCTGACCCCAAAAATAGTATATATCATATTAGAATTTTTTTTCTAAACCTATTTTGTACCATAGGATATAGACTAATTTAGAAATTCAAATGTCAAAATAAAATGAGTCATTCTTTCTATAGCTAATTCATTTTCAAAGACATCACCATTATTATTATTTTCATCATAATAAAATGGGTGATTCAAGTCTATGAAAATAAGTTACTAACTTATTTGTCTATTAACTTTCACTCAAACTTTATGTCTCACCTAATATCTATCAATCAATATCATCAAGAACCAAAAATGCTTTATTGGGAATAGCCTACAATTAGATCATTAGAAAAGAAAAATAATATTATTTATAATTTATGAACCAATATAATAGTAAAATGAGTTATAATACATTGACTTCCAGGAAGGTACAACATGAAGAAGCTTATACATATAATGTTCTTTGACAAGCTCCTAGATTTACCAATAAATATCAAAAAAGGAAAGATGATTTGATGAAAAGTGCACAACCAAATGATTTGTAAGAAATTAGCGATCCATGAACTAAGATGATAGTAAAATGGGTTATAACATATTGATTTTCAAAAGTATACCATGAAATCCCGTGATAGATACAATGTTCTTTGACAAGCTCTTGGATCTATCAATAAACATTAAACAAGGGAAGATGATTTAAATGCCACACTATTTATGAAAACTCTATATCTATTTTATCCTGTCTAAATAATTATTAAATGATTAAACAGCAAGAAAGACTATAATATATTTACATAATGTTTTTTTTATCTTTTTGAGTGAAGAAGACAAGGAAAAGATAAGAAAGAAATAAAGAACAAACAAAGTAGAAGATACAAAAATAAAAGTGACAACAGAGAAGCAAAAGATGAGATCTTCATCGAGATCAGCACCACTACTAGGACGGTAACTTATGCAATATACTTAGTAGGTGTCTTTAAAAGAGTTAAACAAATAGTGAACCATTTGAAATCGAATCGACCAGCAAAAACTTATTAAACCAACAGTTTAAAAACAACTGTTTTGGAGGAAAAATAATGACTTAGCTATCCAGAAATCAATAGGTAAAATAGTTCAAAAGGGATGCTGTTTAGGCATTTTTCAAAATAAGAGTGTCTTATAAGAAAAATCAAAAGTCAAAAACATTTTTTTTTAATTCATCCATCTAACTTATTATTATTATTATTATTATTATTATTCAACCATCATTCTAATCTGCCTATGACCCGCTTTTTGAGAACCTCCGTTTTCTTCCCCTCCAGCGAGAGAGAGAGCAGAAGTGGGGAAGACTCGGTCGACTTGGCGATGCATCCACCATCGATGCAGCTCGTTCCTTACTCCTCCAACGCTAACCCCAATCCGAACGTGCCCTGGTCCGAGATGTTCCGCTCCGCTTCCCTCCGCCGCCCCCCGGATTCCCTCCCCCCCTCCCGCCCCCCTTCGCCTCCGCCCCCTCGCGACCGCCCCCATCCTGCATCCGAGGAGCCTCCGCCTCCGCCCTCCTCCGCTCCTCCGGTCACCGCCGCCGCCTCCGAGCCCCACGCCGCCGCCCGCCTCGCCCTCTACATCGCCATGGCTCACGCCGGTCTCGCCCTCTCCCTTCTCCTCATCTACGGCCTCTATCGCCTCCTCCACGATTTCGTCCGCCCCCTCCAGTGGGCGCTCCTCTGCTCCATCCCCCTCCGCGAGCTCCAGCGCGCCGTGGTCGCCTTCTGGTCCCCGCCCCTCCGCCTCGGCCTCGTCCCTGCCCTCCTCGCCGTCCCCGCTGCCCTACTCCGCGCCTCTGCCGACACCCTCTCCGACCTTCGCGCGGCCCTCCTCCGCCGCAAGCTCCGTCCCTCTTCCAAAGACGGCTTTTCCATCCTTACACGTTGGCTCCTCTCCTTCTGGGTCTTCGTCATCTCCTACGAGCAGCTCGGCCCTCTCGCCACCGTTGCCCTTTTCGCTTTCGGTCTTCTCCTCGCCAGCCCCACCGCCACCTCCGCCGTGAAAAATGCCATCTTTGTTGCCGGCTGGTCCAAGTCCTCATCATCCTCCGACAGGGGCAGCGGTGGGTTCTTCACTACTGGCATCCTGAAGCACCTGAACACCATCGTGGCGGTCGGCTTAATTGTGTCGATGATCGTTGGGGTCTTGGCCGGCGGCATGTTCTTCTCCTACAAGATCGGAGTGGAAGGGAAGGATGCGGTGATATCGCTGAAATCCCACGTCCAGAATAGTAACTACACCGAGAGGATTGGATTCAATAAGTGGATGGAGGACAACGATATACCTGGGCTGGTGGATCAGTACTCGGCCAAGTTCTACGACACAATCTGGCAGCAGGTCGATAGCTTGGCTGTTCGATATAATTTGACTGATTTCAGTGATGGTCTCCGACATTTCTTGATTAGCCGATCAGGGAATCCTTCGGCAGGCACTTCGACCGCTTTGATAGCCTCACCACCGCACCCTTACATCGTAAAGCTGCAATCTTTGAGCGTTCATGTTAAGAACCGCGAATGGGCAGAGATCTTCAAGGATCTGGATTTATTTTCCAGGGAATTACTGATCACCAGAGCGGATCTGGTAGTGAAAGCAAAAGGGCTTGCTTTCCAAGGGATCGAGATCTCGAAGCGGGTTCTTTCTAGCAGCACTTCAGTGCTCGGTGGGAGTGCCAGTTTGATGGTCTCCGTTGCCATAAAGGTGGCCTCAGGTGCAGCCGGAGTGGTGAATTTTGTTTCACAGTTGATGGTTTTCCTCTGGGTGTTGTATTATCTCATCACTTTGGAGTCGGGCGGGGTGACAGAGCAGGTGGTGGATATGCTACCCATGTCAAAACATGCAAGGGCCCATTGTGTCGAGGTTATCAACCGTGCGATCAGTAGTGTGTTGCTGGCCACAGTGAAGATTGCTATCTTCCAAGGTTGTCTGACATGGTTGTTGTTCAGGTTTTGTGCAGTTCATTTTTTGTATACATCAACTCTCCTTGTGTTTATTAGTTCATTGGTGCCTATATTACCGATGTGGCTTTCATCAATACCTGCGGCAGTGCAGTTGTCCATGGAAGGAAGATATGTCTGGGCAGTAGTGTTGACAATGATGCACCTTATGCTGATGGATTATGGCACTTCAGTGATTCAGGAGGATATACCTGGGCATAATGCATATCTCACTGGCCTTAGTATCATTGGGGGAATGACCCTGTTCCCTAATGCTCTAGAGGTACTATTCTTCTATGTGACTTCCCTATTGGTACACGACTTCCACTTTTGCATCTCTGCTACAGTGATCTATGGAGATAATTATGCTAATAGTTTTACAAGGTTCAGTTCTCTCCTCATAACAGAAATGTCAAATGAATCTATCTTGAGATTTGGATTGCTGAATGTGTTTATAAATAAGCTCTCAGAATAGTGTGCAATAAACACCAGGCCTACTGTATTTAAATTTTTATTGAATAAATGTTTTAGTGTTATGTGTCATTAGAATGAGATGTTCTTTCTCTTCACTAGGACAGTTCGCTTTGAAAGTTTGATGATCTTTT
Source organism: Musa acuminata AAA Group (assembly GCF_036884655.1). Taxonomy (NCBI): domain Eukaryota; kingdom Viridiplantae; phylum Streptophyta; class Magnoliopsida; order Zingiberales; family Musaceae; genus Musa; species Musa acuminata. The sequence goes on along the minus strand of NC_088347.1, from coordinate 14,404,847 downwards.
TATTGAACGAAAGAAAGGAAATTCATATTGCGAGAATAACATACAAAGGGTCCTTAAAGAATTACCTTTTAAGAAAGTAGTTGATTACAGGTGAAACATTCATCTTCTTTTAAAATCTTACTTTTTCGTGCAAAGGCACAACATATGATCACAGTATTTTATTCTTTTAAACTCCTTCGCACACTAAGTTGGCATTGATACTTTTCCTGTTATGGTTCTTTTGTACTTGCATTTGCTAATTGGATAATAATTTTGTTGGAATCACACTGATGGTATCTAAGGACTTTAATTTGATGAATTTAACTAATTCTCTTTATTTTACATTCTTCAGGGAGCCATTATCGGTCCGCTATTAATGACTGTCGTCATTGCTTTGAAGAACTTGTATGCAGAATTTGTTCTAGCTGATAAAGAGGAAAATGGTGAACCTGTGGTTACTGACAAAGGGGAGTGTATCAGTTAGATTTTTATGACTGCATTCCTTAAGTTCTCTTGATACAAGTAATATCATGACACAGGTGACATTGTCTAAGAAGCCCATCTGTTTCTCTAGTCATTGTACTTGTATGGTATATTTATCTTTGTTGGTTGTTTTCATCTCTTAAGGGGTTAGCTATTCATTAGGTTGGTGGATTTTGTATGTATCAGTCATTTCTCATTGTTTGATTGATGAGAAATTTGTACATTTTTTGTATTAGAATCTTGCATGAGCAATAATGTAATCTCATTCGAGTGCAATAAAGGTTTGCAATTCTTGGATTTGAAAGAACAAATTCATGTTGAGCATTTACTAGGTATTTTCGTGTCAGGTCATTTTAATTAGCTCAAAATAAATCTTTTTTCTCAAATAAAAGAATGGTAAAGGCATGTGGAGTCCTACTAGGAGTTTGTCTAACTTGGTTGAAATGAAAACATGAGCATCAGACTGGGTGAATTATCATACACAAGATATATGTTTCAGTAAGAACTAAATGAACTGGATTTTGAGAGAGCATCTACTTGTATTTCTAGGATTCACTTGTGAATTATATACCAAGACTTTATATGACATGTTCAATCAGTTGGAGACAAGGGGTTGAGACACCTTGATTTTGCTTATGGATAGAAATTTATGACCAGTATGCTATGTAATGGTTGGTTTGCAGGATGTGGCTGCACTAGCAGTATGATGTCAGCTGGATACCTGCATCTTTTGATACTCCACTTGTTGCCAAAAGATATTTTGTTTCTTGCTTTTCATGAGTGTGATAAAACAATATCTACAAGTTTGGAGCTATAGTAAGATGAGTTGAAATCTTCAAAAGATGCTTTTCTTTTCCCCCCAGCACATGGGCATTGACGTTCCCACATGGTCAAATAATACCTGGAACCACTGATTTGTTGTTCTTCCACTGATCTACTTGTCTACTGTTTCAGAAAGTCATGGATCATGCACTTTAAAAACTATATGTTGCAGGCCTTCTATGTACCAACTGCCATGGAATGTCTACCTAGTGTTATTGTGAATTTATCAAAACTTGTGGTTGCAGAATTTCCTCTTATCAGTTGCATTTTAACATCATATAATACCACAGTCTTCCAAAGACAACATTTTCAGATTTCTACTGTGCTAAGCTACCAGAAATGCTATAGATTCAATTTAACTAGTGAACTGCCTTGGAAGTTATATTAACAAATGATGATTTTTTGTGAAACATACTGTGGTTGTTGTAATTTTTTATTAAAGTGAAATACAGGAATCAACTTAAGATTTTATAATTTTGTCAAATTCTATTATTTCACTTACACTCATTACAGATCCTTCTCAGTTTTGCCCAACATAACCAACTGGTGTACTGCTGATTCATGGTGAGTTACTTGTTTACTGATTATTAATAGAATCCTCACGTCTTTACTTGCAAACTTTATTCAAGACAAAGATGAATTGTGCTGTAAATGTAAGTAAAATAAGGATGAATGACCCAACTAGAAACATTAACCGACTCTTTTGATCCTCAGAAGGTTTTCCTGTGGTACTGTCAGTTCATTGAAATGTCGGTTACTAACATGTGCGGTCAGCATCAGTTCCTGGGGTCTCATTATTTTGTGGAATTATAGAATACCAGCAAATAAGGCTGTCAACTTTAAAATGCACATCCCTTTTCTAATTCATCTAATCTTAATAGTTAGAATTATCTTTTTCATATTATATAGCACTTAAAACAACTTTTTTGTGGTCATCTAATGTGTTTGCAGGTGCATGGAACTGGTGGTCTGAACTTTCAACTTCTAAGCTCTTTGCAAGCATCTGAACACTGTAAGAATAAATTCAGAAGAAAACAAAAAAGCATGGGAAGAACTGATAAGTCTTTTTATCAAATGAAATTGTTCTTAAATCTTAAGCAGAGTAATCTTTTTCAATTAATGGAAGGTTCTTTTAGTGACCTTTGTTTGAGACTAAATTGGTGCTCAGAGAAGGAAAAAAAAAAAGAAAGCTTATAACTACTACACATGATATTACCGATCACATTAGGATAAGATCAAAGCTGCATACAAACTGATACAATGGTCTCCCTCAAATCTATGTTCAGTGTTTTTACTGCTACTTCACACCTCTGAGATTATTTGGAAGAAGACAAGATAACATGCCTGTCCTTCATGATCATCTCCAGCTTCTGTGTGGGTCAAGTTTGCACTACGTGTCTTTTAATAGTTACCTGTCTCGGGGCATGTGAATCGCTGCCGCATAGAGATCTGTCGGCAGGGGAAGCAAATTGGAGTCGAGCGACGTTTTTACGGATATTAAAAGACACGTGGGTTTACATATCTATCCTTTGGGAGTTTTGAATTGGCATATTTGCCCCTCACTGGTTGTGGTTACTAACAAAAATGAAAAATTAATAATATTAAATATAAAAAATATTTTTTTTTTGCTGATTATTTGACTGGTTATTTTCTCTGCATAAATTTAGGAGAAATTAATGTTATATTTATCAACAGGTGTAAATGTGAAATCCAAATTTTGATGGTCAATTGTCAGACATTAATAACAAAGGTATATATATATATATATAAGAAAATGTTTAATTTTCCAAGGATATATATTACTTAAAATTATATTCATTTAGAAGGGTATATATGAAAATCATTAAATGTGGAGGAATGTGTCTCTAGTGGATTGGAAGATTCGTGATGTTTTTACACAACAGTCCAAATTAAGACTTGCTCCAATGTGGACCACAAAATTATTTAGTTGTACTATTCCGCAGTGCGTGACACTCAGGGACTGCCTCATTTCCTTTACCCTCGTTATAAATATTGGTATTTGTTGACCAAAGTAAGATCACGGTTCTGTTAAAATCGGATTAGGTTAACGGTTTGACGATTCAACAGTTTCTAGTGGAGGATCAAGGAGAACGAGGGGTAGAGAGGTGTTTGGAGGAACGTAGGAGGACTTGGGGTCGGTTCTACTATCGGCCCTAAGTGTTTTTTTATGGGGCAGAGGTTGCGAACAGTGACATTGCTAGTTGGGCGGTGCCATTGCCTACGGGCAATAAGCACTGCTCATATTGGTGTGTGGTACTATCACATGCGATTCTAATTTTGTAAGATTTTTATTGTTATGAAGCACACAACCTTATTTACTTCATTATGTAAAATTCGCATCATAAGAGAAGAAAATTCGTATCGAAGACTACGTTCATGATTCATCATATAAAATGTACACAATACTCAAATGTTATATTGAACTTGTATTGTAAAATGCCTACCATAAGTTCATGATTCATTATTTGTACGGAAACATCGTAATACTCGTATGGAAAAATGCATATGGCTCATTTTGCACAATATAAGATCATGATTCAGGTGAGTGATAAAAAAAGTCCGAAAATGAAAATTTAACAAATTCATTATCTTATTAGATAGAATTTGATCCGAAGAAATTTGGGAGGGAATGTATCTTAGAAATTTAGAACTCCAAAAAAAGTTAGAAAGCGAACTTATGCATAAGAATTTTCAGGTTTGAGAGATCAAAATCAAGTGTTTATCACATAAGATTTCAAATAATTATTGCATCATGATCTTATAAGTATCATTTCGTAACTAATAATTTTAATTCTTATGATCCTCTTTTTATTATTTTGGCTAGAGAGCTTTATGGGTTATTTTGGATATTTGGTCATAAGCCTTGAGTATCCAAAATGAAAGTATCATCTCTTCGTTCAAGATAAAACATCTAGAACCAAAAAATTTAAAATATGAAACATTGGATTTTTTGTTATTCTACAATTCATAAAGAGTTTTAGAAAGTAATGGTCTTACTAGAACCCTATTCATAACATAGCATGACATATTTGTTGAATCTCGGATTTTGATGATGAAGTCAATTATAAATTGTTTGATCTAATCTATATGTTGAAAAAAGTGTGTAGGATTAACTACGAGGATAGTAAGACATAAATCAGGTGTTGTGTCAGAGTCAAGATCGAGATCTCATTGGGAGTTCGAGAGTTCAACGGAAGTCCAAACGTTCGTCGGAAGTTCTGCGAGAACCAACCGAGAAGTCCAGGAGCTTGCCATAGAAGCTCGTCGGAACTCGCCAAGAAGATCATTGCAAAGTCCAGGAGCTTGTTGGGAGTTTGCCAGATGATTACCGAGAGTTCGTCGGATGTTCGCCTAAAGTACGCCGGAAGCTCACCGGAAGAGCAATTGATGCACCAGAACAGAAGTGCAGTAAACATGTCTTAATTATCATAATTAGAGCATAAATTAAGTTAGGATTGTGAGGTAATCCTACTAACTTAATCTGGGCGGTGGTACCGCTGGTAGTTATTATTGCCAGCGATGGTACCACCAGAGCTCAATCTCCGAGCTCAATCAAGCGGTAGTACCGCTTAGATGGAGTGGTAGTACTGTCCAGTATTAGGTGTCAGGCGGTGGTACCACTAAGACCTCGGAAATCCGGGATTAGACACTTTTTGACTCCATTTTTGAAGCCATTGGGGCCTATAAAAACCTCACCATTTTCTGCATGAAACAACATGAATCCTATTGCCATAATCTTGAGTTCTTGAATCTTAAAGTGCTGTAAAAGTTATAATTCTCCTCCATCTCTTAGCCTTGTAACAATCCAAGAAAGAGGAGTGAGACTTGTAAGGGTTCATCTCCTAAACCCAGGAAAATGAGAAAGTGCTGTAAAGAGGTGTTCGGTCTTCACCTATTAAAGGAAGGCTTTTAGTGGATGCCGGTGACCTCGTTGGAGGAGGAATCCCAAAGTGGATGTAGATCATATTGACCTTGACCGAACCACTCTAAAACTTGGTTTGCATTTACTTTGAGCAATTTACTTTTATAGCAAACTGTCTCTTCTCCTTACTGTGCTTTTACTACTCCTACATATGCTTTCAAGTAAACACATTCCGAGATCAGTTTTAATTTTATGAAAGGTTTCAAGTTCAAATTATCTCTGAAATGGATTGAATCGAAACCATTTTCGTCGGAATCAATTTTAATCGAAACAAGTCTTTTGAAATCATGAAAGTTTTTCACTGCACTAATCCACCCCCCCTCTTAGTGCCGCTCTTGATCCTAACAATTGGTATCAGAGCAAGGTTCACTCTCATTTGGTTTTAAACCCAAGAGAGATGACATTTGCCGACAACCTAGAGGGTCATTCAATTACACGTCCACCCATGTTCAATGGGACGGATTACACATATTGGAAGACTAGAATGAGGATCTTACTAATTTCAATAGATTTTGAGCTTTGGAACGTTGTTGAAAATGATTTTCAAAAGTCTTCTCTTCCAATGAACGATTGGAATGAGTTTGAGAAGAACACTTTCACTTTAAATGCCAAGGCTATGAATGCCTTGTTTTGTGCATTAGATAAAAACAAGTTTAATCAAGTGTCGATTTTTGAAATGACTTTTGATATTTGACACATATTCAAAGTGACCCATGAAAGTACTAGTAGAGTGAAGGAGTCAAAAATTAATCTTTTAGTGCATTCTTATGAGTTGTTTCGAATGAAACCAAGTGAGACTATTGGAGACATGTACACTCAATTTACGGATATCATTAATGGTCTAAAAGGACTTGGTAAAAGTTTCTCAGATTTTGAACTGGTTAATAAGATTTTAAGATCCCTTCTAAAAAGTTAGGATCCTAAAATAACAGTCATTCAAGAGGCCAAAGATCCAAATAATTTTCCTCTTCAAGAACTAATTGGGTCACTAATGACCTATGAAATGATATGTAAAGCTCATGAAGAGCTTGAGAATACCCTTCCAAAGAATAGGAAGGACATAGCACTAAGAACACAAGAAGACTACTTGAAAGAAAACTCAAGTGATGAGGACTTTGATGATGACTTCACTCTTAACAAAGAAGTTCAAAAGACTTATAAAAAGAAATAAATTTAAAAATGATACTAAAAATAAATTTAAACCTAAGAAAGAACAAGTGATATGCTATGAATGCAAGAAGTCATGATACTTTAAGAGTGAATGTCCCCAAGCAAAGAGGGGGCAACCAAAGAAGAAGGCTCTCAAAGCTACATGGGATGACTCAAGTGCTTCCAAAGAAGAGGAGCCAACCAATACCAAGCAAGTTGCTCACTATGCACTAATGGTTATTGGAGATGAGGTAACAAGTTCATTTGATGCAAATATATCTTTTGATGAACTATTAAATGATTTTCATAACTTATTTGATGAATGTAAATTAATTAGAAAAAATATAAATTGTTAAAAAAGGAGCATGCTTCTCTTGTTAATGATTTCGATAGTTTAAAAGTTAAGCATAATGATAGTTTAGCTGCATGAACGAAATGTGATGAACTAGAAATACTTAGAAAGGATAACTTGCAACTCAAGGAAACCATAAAAAAATTTAAGGTTGGTAGCAATTCCTTGAACTTGATCCTTCCCAACAAGGGTCACGTTCATAGAAAAGACAAAATCGGATTTGTGAGTAGCTCTCACCAAAATCCAACCACCTTTGTTAAAGGCCCTACTTTGCATGTCTCACCCCGAAACAAATGCAACTTTTGTTGAAAATTTGGGCATATAGCTTATCATTATCCATTCAAGAAATGTAGTCCACATAAATTAATTTGGATTCCTAAAAGAACCTCAAATGACTCAATGCAACATGATAAACTATGTAGATCAATTTTTGAAGCACCCAAGGTCAAATAGGTACCTAAAAATCATCTCTTTTTGTAGAAAAATATACCATCACAAGCTAAGACCAAGAGATGATACTTTGATTTTGGATGCTCAAGGCTTATGACCAAAGATCCAAAATAACTCATAAAACTCTCTAGCCAAAATAATAAAAACTGGATCATAAGAATTAAAACTATTAGTTACGAAATGATACTTATAAGATCATAATGCAATAATTATTTGAAATCTTGTGTGATACACACTTGATTTTGATCTCTCTGACCAGAAAATTCTTATGCATAAGTTCCCTTTCTAACTTCTTTTTGAGTTCTAAATTTCTAAGATACATTCCCTCCCAATTTTCTTCGGATCGAATTCTATCTAACAAGATCATGAATTTGTTAAATTTTGGTTTTCGGACTTTCTTGATCACTCACCTGAATCATGATCTTATAGTATGCGAAATGAGCCATATGCATTTTCCATATAAGAATTACGATGTTTCCATACAAATAATGAATCATGAACTTATGGTAGGCATTTTACAATATGAGTTCAATAAAACATTTGAGTATAGTGTGCATTTTATATGATGAATCATGAACGTAGAGTCTTCAATACGAATTTTCTTCTCTTATGATGCGAATTTTACATGATGAAGTAAATAAGGTTGTGTGCTTCATAACAATATAAATCTTGTAAAATTGGAATCACCTGTGATAGCACCACACACCAATATTGAGCAGTGCTCATTGCCCGTAAGCAGTGGCACGGCCCAACTAGCAGTGCCACTGCCCGCAACCTCTGCCCTATAAAAAGACACTTAGGTTCCGTAGTAGAACTGACCCCAAGCCCTTCTACATTCCTCAAAACACCTCTCCACCCCTCATTCTCCTTGATACTCCTCATTTTAATGAGTTGCTCATTGTTGAATCTCGGATTTTGATGATGAAGTCAATTGTCATTTGTTATCTAATCTATGTGTTGAGATAAGTGTGCAGGATTAACTACGATGAGAGTAAGACAAGCAGCAGGTGTTACGCCGGAGTCAAGATCATGATCACGTTGGGAGTTCGAGAGTTCGACGGAAGTTCGGACGGTCGTCGGAGGTTCAGCGAGAACAGATCCGAGAAGTCCAGAAGCTTGCCAAGCGAAGCTCGTCGGAACTCGCCAAGTGGATCGTCGCAAAGTCCAGGAGTATGCCGGATGTCCGCAGAAGGATCACCGAGGGTTATCGGATGATCGACGGAAGTTGGCCGGAAACTCGCCGGAAGAAGCGATTGACGCATCGGAGCAAAGCTGCAGAAGTTGTCTTAGAGTTAATTGTAGTTAGCATGATGATTAAGCATGAAAATGGGAGGTGATCCCATTAGCTTAATCTTGGGGCAATTGGGCCCCTGAAAAGATTCAAATTGGGCCGAATGGAGTGAACAATTCGGACCCTGATTGCACCAGGAGGTGCAACCGCCCCAGCCAGGAGGTGCAACCGCCTGGGCTGTGGGGTTGGGAGGTGCAACCGCCCCAGCCAGGAGGTGCAACCGCCAGGGCTGCGAGGCTGGGAGGTGCAACCGCCCCAGCCGAGAGGTGCAACCGCCCAGAGCTCAGTCTTCGAGCTAGACTGGGCGGTGCAACCTCCTCTGCCAAGAGGTAGCACCGCCAGAGCTCAAGTTTCGAGCTCTGCCAGGCGATGCAACCATCGAGCTCAGTCTTCGAGCTCTGGCAGAGAGGTACATCAGCCTGAGCTCAGTCTCGAGCTCTGCCAGGTGATGCAATCACCAAGCTCAGTCTTCGAGCTCTGGCAGAGAGGTGCATCAGCCTGAGCTCAGTTTCGAGCTCTGCGAGGTGATGCAACCACCGAGCTCAGTTTCGAGCTCTGCCAGGTGATGCAACCACCAAGCTCAGTCTTCGAGCTCTGCCAGGTGATGGAACCATCGAGCTCAGTCTTCGAGCTCTGGCAGAGAGAAGCAATCGCCTGAGCTCAGTCTTCGAGCTCTGCCAGGCGGTGCCACCTCTCCAGTCAAGAGGTGCAACCGCCTGATCCCAAAATTCTGGGATTTGATCGATTTGATCGTTTTGAGCTCGAATTTTGAATTGGGTTGGGGCCTATAAATACCCCACCCATTCAGCACTGAAAAGATACAGACCTATACCGAAATCTTGATCTTTTCTGTGATTCTAAGAGCTCAAAAGTGTTGTAAAGCCTTTAAGTCTCCTCCTTCCGTTCTTCAAGTTTTCAGTTGTAAAGTGAGGAGAGAAAGGTCTGTAAAGGTTGTCTCCTGAGCCTGTCAAAAGGAGAGAAATTGTAAAAGGGCAGTTTGGCCTTCGCCCATTGAAGGAAGGCACCTAGTTGACGTCGGCAACCTCGTCGGTGGAGGAAGCCAAAAGTGGAGTAGGTCAAGGCTGACCGAACCACTCTAAATCTCTGGTTTGCGTTTATTTTCGAGCACTTTATCATTACTGCAAACCTCCCTCATTACTACTGCTCTCTGCGCTTTCACGAACAAGTTCTAAGTGCTGTTCTTCCGAATCTGCATTCAGACGTAAATTCGTATTTTCATACGTTACTGTTTACGTTTACATTTGATTCTGCAGAACTGTCTTCCGTGCTTTTACGAACGAGCTTCTTTGCAGTTTATACTTACATTTTGATCCTATTGATAACTGCAAACTTTCCTCTACGATTTTACGAACGAGTTTCAGCATTTAGACGTAAAACTGCATTCAGACGTAAATCGGCTTTCCTTGCTCAATCATCAGATCTCAGTTCACGTTTACGTCTTGATTCCAACTGCATACTGCCTTCTGCGAGTATACAAACAAGTTTCAAAGTTTAGACGTAAATCTGCGTCTAGACGTAAAACTGCGTTTAGATGTAAATCTGCGTTTAGACGTAAATCTGAGTTTAAGACGTAAATCTGAGTTTAGACGTAAATCTGCGTTTAGACGTAAAACTGCGTTTAGACGTAAGTCTGCGTTTAGACGTAAATCTGCGTTTAGACGTAAAACAGCGTTTAGACGTAAATCTGAGTTTAGACGTAAACTGCGCTTAGACGCAAAACTGCGCTTAGACGCAATCTGCGCTTAGACGCAAACTGCACTTAGATACAAACTGAGAATTTGCTTTTGCATCATAACAATTTTTGAACGAACGCAGCTTTTGGTTTTTAATCGCTGTAAGATTTCCGCTGCACTAATTCACCCCCCCCCCCCTCTTAGTGCTCTCGATCCTAACAATTGGTATCAGAGCAAGGTTAACTCTCTAAAGGATTAAAACCCAAGAGAGATGGCTTACGCCGGAAACCAAGAGGGGCATTCAATTACACGTCCACCCATGTTCAGTGGAACGGACTACACTTACTGGAAGACCCGAATGAGGATCTTTCTTATTTCTATGGATTTTGAACTGTGGAACCTTGTTGAAAATGGATTTTCAAAATCTTCTCTTCCAATGATCGATTGGAACGATTTGGAGAAGAAGGCTTTCGCTCTTAATGCAAAGGCTATGAATGCCTTATTTTGCGCACTTGATAAAAACGAGTTTAATCGTGTTTCAACTTGCGAAACTGCTTTTGATATTTGGCACACACTTGAAGTGACCCACGAGGGCACAAGTAGAGTGAAAGAGTCAAAAATCAATCTGTTGCTGCATTCTTTTGAACTTTTCCGAATGAAACCGAGTGAAACCATTGGCGACATGTTTACCCGTTTCACGGATGTCGTCAACGGTCTAAAAGGACTCAGAAAAAGTTTTTCGGATTTTGAACTCGTAAATAAAATACTAAGATCCCTTCCTAAAAGTTGGGATCCTAAAGTCACTGCCATTCAAGAGGCAAAGGATCTGCGCAACTTCCCTCTTGAAGAACTAATCGGGTCATTAATGACCTACGAAATGACTTGCAAAGCTCATGAAGAGCAAGAAGACATCCTTCCAAAGAACAGGAAGGATATGGCACTTAAAACTTCTGAATGCCACTTGAGAGAAAACTCAAGTGATGAGGACTGTGATGATGACTTGGCACTTTTGACAAGAAAGTTTAAGAAATTCTTCAAAAGAAACAAGTTTAAAAACGATGTGAAAAATAAACTTGAACCCAAGAAGGACCAAGTGATCTGCTATGAATGTAAAAAGCCGGGGCACTACAAAAGTGATTGTCCCCAAGTCAAGAAAAGAACAACAAAGAAGAAGGCGCTCCAAGCAACATGGGATGATTCGAGCGCATCTGAGGAAGAGGAGTCCAACACCGAGCAAGTTGCTCATTACGCCTTTATGGCCATCGAAGAGGAGGTAACGGATTTATTAGATGCTGATTTATCTTTCGATGAATTATTAAATGCCTTCCATGATTTATTTGATGAATGCAAAGTTATAAATAGAAAATACAAGTTGCTAAAAAAGGTACATGATAATCTTACTTGTGAGTTTGATAAGTTAAAAGTCGAACATCATGATAGTTTAAATTCATGTATCAAATGTCATGATTTAGAAACTATACAAAAAGAAAACTTGCTACTTAAGGACACCTTGAAGAAATTCGAGGTTGGTAGCAAGTCATTAAACATGATCCTTACAAACAAGGGTCATGCTCCCAAAAGAAGTGGGATTGGATTTGTGAGGAGTCCTCACCGAAATCCAACTACCTTTGTAAAAGGCCCCATCTTACATGTTCAACACCAAACCAAGTGCAACTTTTGTTGCAAATCTGGACACAAGACACATTATTGTCCATTCAAGAAAATAAGTCCAAACAAATTAATTTGGGTTCCTAAAGGAACAATGATAAACTCTATGCAACATGATAGAAAATGTAGATCTATTTATGAGGCACCCAAAAGCAAATGGGTTCCTAAAGATCATCCGTTCCTATAAAAACATTAAAAGTCTAGGCCGGAGCAAGAAATAATATTCTGCTCCTTGACTCTCAATGGTCATAAACCAAGAATCAAAAAGGAACTCGCAACGCTTAAGTAACAAGTGGAAGTTGTGAAATCACAAAAACGATACAACCTTATTAGAAACATACGATATCCAAATTCACATACCTCCCTGATCTTCAAAACCCATTCATCTATGAATTAATTCTTGTAGAAACTAAATATGTCATGATCTTAAAAGGGATACCAAACAAACATACGTATGCACGTTAAAAGATCTATCTTGATCGTACAAAGAGCTTCTTCCTTAAATAAAAACTCATACGAAATCATGTAACAACCATTAATTGCTCTGAAACTCTCCTCAAGGCAAAGGCTCCCTAATCAAATCATCTTAGGTGCTCACCTGCTGTAGGCGGTGGCACCTCTCCAGCTGGCGGTGGCACCTCCAGCTATCACGGGTTGCCAGAGGTTGCACCGCTCCAGCCAGAGGTGCAACCGCCAGCAGCTCTGCCCTTTAAAACCACACTAGTGCCGGTTAAGGAACCGACCCCAACTCACCCCCATTTCCTCCTCTACTCTTCCAAGTCTCCTCCATTCCCATTTCACTCCTCTAAGCCTTCCAAATTCCTCCCATTTCGGAGCAAAACATCAAGAATCCTTCCTTCTCTTGAAGATTTCACAAAGGTACTCTCTAAGAAGCTCTTAAATTCTGTTTTGTTCTTCATTTACTTTAGCTCATCATCATCCCTCTAAATAGCAGTAGTAATGGGATCTAGAAGATCCTCAAGGGACAAGGGAAAGAGGAGAGTAGTAGAAGAGTTTGATCTCACTCTTTTTGATTCCAAAAACCATGCTGAAAAATTTCTCTCCTTCGAACTAAGAAGCATCAATAAGGGAAAATACGTAGATCTGAATGAACTAAGAGATGTAGAGACTATCCATTGGTTTGCAAACCTAAATCTACTTCCCATTTTGCAGATCAACGAACCCATTTATCCTAGACTAGTTAGATTGTTTTACAACAACATGCAAATAGATGATGAAGAAAGGATATCAACCTATCTCTTAGGACAACACATCTCAATCACTGATAGATTCATTTGTGATATGATAGGTATTCCCATGAAAAGCATAGGACTTTACTTTAAAGGATCATGGGATGAAAAAACTATTGAAACATCCTACGTTGAAGCCTTAGGAACAATCCTTGCCAATCCTAACATAGAATCTATTCCTAAAAGTTGTGAACATCTATTGCCCTTTAACACTAAGATACTTCATCATATCATGACTAGTATAATTCTTCCTAAACAATACCATCATGATGAAGTGAGTCAATTAGAATTAGGAATTATGTACCTAATCATGAAAGGACGTGACATTTGTCTTGGCTATCTGATCCAACAAAACATGTTAGAATTATCTACGAAAGATATGATGCTCCCATATGGTGGAATAATTACTAGAATAATGAAAGCTTACGACATTCAAATACCACTAGAAGAAGAAGTAATGAAATCAGATAGATTCAGCATAATAAACAAAAATCTACTTCACCGACTAAGATGTCACTATAGAAACCGTAACTGGGTTAGAATGCCTAGAAGAACTGATCCCCCTCAGCCTGAACCTGAACCTGAACCAGAGCCGGAAACCCCAGTCTTTAGGAGTACCCACTCTCCTCCGATCTGTCCCTTTGAGGAAACACATCCGGTTGAGCAAACTCACACATCATCCATCGAAGATATCGGGATTCGGATGGACCGATTTGAACAAAGACAAGAACGGCTTGAACTTCGACAAGATCAAATCCTAACCGAGCTGCAGCAAATCCATCGACAATTTGACTCTTTACTTAGGCACTTTAATCTTCCACCTCATGAATAAGCTTGTATAAACATCTGATGTTTTTGATATGACATATTGTAAACTCCTTATGTTATTCATGAAGGACTTTATGGTTACCTGATATGCTGTACATATGTTACCCTGATAGGGTTATCTTTGTTTGTGTAAGCATATTTGCAAACATCTCTTGTTGTTTATCTCGGTTTTTGCACTGAAACTAAAGAGGTTTAAAAGCCTATGCCTTGAAAAATATGAAGCAACATACCAATGTAAGTTGATAAGTCAGCAGTATGACATTGATATGGTTGCTATTACTAATATGATTGCTATGTATCAAGATATCAAACAAAAATTTGCATCGTACGAGCTGATATCTTACCATGTGATGCAATGCTACACTTGCTGAGATAAAAATCTTGCTATGCAATATGATACAATGCTACACTTGCTGAAATAAAAATCTTGCTATGCAATATGATACAATGCTACACTTGCTGAAATAAAAATCTTGCTATGCAATATGATACAATGCTACACTTGCTGAAATAAAAATCTTGTTATGCAATATGATAGAATACTGCACTTGAAATAATTGTGTTACTACATCAAAAGCTTAACACTCAAGAATCAAACACATTGATATTAGACATCACTTTATACGAAATCATGTCACTAATCATGATGTAACCATAGAGTTTAGTGATACCAAACATCAACTGGCTGATATCTTCACAAAACCCCTATGTGAAGAACAATTTGATTACATAAGAAGAGAATTAGGAATGTTGATGTGTCCGAATACTTAAACTAGTTAAAATTATTTTTCGGATGTTATTACTATTACATGCCTTGACAACGCTTGATCAAATAACATGTTGCAAATTATGTGACAAATATTTTTAACCAAATGCATGTAAGAAGTTCATTTTTCGGTTTGTATGCTAAAATGGGATGTTCCTGTACACTCTTATGAAAACTCTTTGAAAAATGACTTTCCTCCGTCAAGCGACAAACAATAAAGAGTTATATGTGTCATGACTTCCTTTATATGCTTAATAATGCTATCATGCTTTTTGTTGATGACAAAGGGGGAGAAATATATGAATTGATAAACACTATGTCATAGCTGAACTGCCATAATCAACTGCCATAATCATGTCTATGTCATAGTTGCAAATACTTGAGTGATGCTATAAACAATGTTATGCCATCCTTGCATCACCAAGAGATATGTGAACATGTGCTATAGTTTGCATCATATCTTGATTTGATATTCTATAGAAAATGCAAACTTGCTAGAAAATCTCAAATGTGTGCATCATGTAAAAAGTCCTTCGTAGCTTTATATTATTACATGATGAATAGTTACAAACACTATCATACTTGAGTGATGCTATAAACAATGTTATGCCATCCTTGCATCACCAAGAGATATGTGAACATGTGCTATAGTTTGCATCATATCTTGATTTGATATTCTATAGAAAATGCAAACTTGCTAGAAAATCTCAAATGTGTGCATCATATAAAAAGTCCTTCGTAGCTTTATATTATTACATGATGAATAGTTACAAACACTATCATACAAACTTGATAATGTATGTCATGCCTTGACATCGTTCTTGAAGAGATACATCATGATGGGCATCATGATGGGAGCATTGATAAGTTTAACTGATCTAACTTATCAATACGTCACTTGAATTCTTAGGTCCTGAATTCAAGGTTGACTTATCTCAACTATGGCATATAGATAGGGGGAGTTAAGGACAACTCCTTTATCAATTGATTGTCATCATCAAAAAGGGGGAGATTGTTGAATCTCGGATTTTGATGATGAAGTCAATTGTCATTTGTTATCTAATCTATGTGTTGAGATAAGTGTGCAGGATTAACTACGATGAGAGTAAGACAAGCAGCAGGTGTTGCGCCGGAGTCAAGATCATGATCACGTTGGGAGTTCGAGAGTTCGACGGAAGTTCGGACGGTCGTCGGAGGTTCAGCGAGAACAGATCCGAGAAGTCCAGAAGCTTGCCAAGCGAAGCTCGTCGGAACTCGCCAAGTGGATCATCGCAAAGTCCAGGAGTATGCCGGATGTCCGCAGAAGGATCACCGAGGGTTATCGGATGATCGACGGAAGTTGGCCGGAAACTCGCCGGAAGAAGCGATTGACGCATCGGAGCAAAGCTGCAGAAGTTGTCTTAGAGTTAATCGTAGTTAGCATGATGATTAAGCATGAAAATGGGAGGTGATCCCATTAGCTTAATCTTGGGGCAATTGGGCCCCTGAAAAGATTCAAATTGGGCCGAATGGAGTGAACCATTCGGACCCTGATTGCACCAGGAGGTGCAACCGCCCCAGCCAGGAGGTGCAACCGCTTGGGCTGTGGGGTTGGGAGGTGCAACCGCCCCAGCCAGGAGGTGCAACCGCCAGGGCTGCGTGGCTGGGAGGTGCAACCGCCCCAGCCGAGAGGTGCAACCGCCCAGAGCTCAGTCTTCGAGCTAGACTGGGCGGTGCAACCTCCTCTGCCAAGAGGTAGCACCGCCAGAGCTCAAGTTTCGAGCTCTGCCAGGCGATGCAACCACCGAGCTCAGTCTTCGAGCTCTGGCAGAGAGGTGCATCAGCCTGTGCTCAGTCTCGAGCTCTGCCAGGTGATGCATTCACCGAGCTCAGTCTTCGAGCTCTGGTAGAGAGGTGCATCAGCCTGAGCTCAGCTTGGAGCTCTGCCAGGTGATGCAACCACCGAGCTCAGTTTCGAGCTCTGCCAGGTGATGCAATCACCAAGCTCAGTCTTCGAGCTCTGCCAGGTGATGCAACCATCGAGCTCAGTCTTCGAGCTCTGGCAGAGAGAAGCAATCGCCTGAGCTCAGTCTTCGAGCTCTGCCAGGCGGTGCCACCTCTCCAGTCAAGAGGTGCAACCGCCTGATCCCAGAATTCTGGGATTTGATCGATTTGATCGTTTTGAGCTCGAATTTTGAATTGGGTTGGGGCCTATAAATACCCCACCCATTCAGCACTGAAAAGATACAGACCAACATCGAAATCTTGATCTTTTCTGTGATTCTAAGAAGCTCAAAAGTGTTGTAAAGCCTTTAAGTCTCCTCCTTCTGTTCTTCAAGTTTTCAGTTGTAAAGTGAGGAGAGAAAGGTCTGTAAAGGTTGTCTCCTGAGCCTGTCAAAAGGAGAGAAACTGTAAAAGGGAAGTTTGGCCTTCGCCCATTGAAGGAAGGCACCTAGTTGACGTCGGCAACCTCATCGGTGGAGGAAGCCAAAAGTGGAGTAGGTCAAGGCTGACCGAACCACTCTAAATCTCTGGTTTGCGTTTATTTTCGAGCACTTTATCATTACTGCAAACCTCCCTCATTACTACTGCTCTCTGCGCTTTCACGAACAAGTTCCAAGTGTTGTTCTTCCGAATCTGCATTCAGACGTAAATTCGTATTTTCATACATCACAGTTTGTGTTTACGTTTGATTCTGCAGAACTGTTTTTCGTGCTTTTACGAACGAGCTTCTTTGCAGTTTACACTTACACTTTAATCCTATTGATAACTGCAATCTGTCCTCTACGATTTTACGAACGATTTTCAGCATTTAGACGTAAAACTGCATTCAGACGTAAATCGGCTTTCCTTGCTCAATCATCAGATCTCAGTTCACGTTTACGTCTTGATTCCAACTGCATACTGCCTTCTGCGAGTATACAAACAAGTTTCAAAGTTTAGACGTAAATCTGCGTCTAGACGTAAAACTGCGTTTAGACGTAAATCTGCGTTTAGACGTAAATCTGAGTTTAAGACGTAAATCTGAGTTTAGACGTAAATCTGCGTTTAGACGTAAAACTGCGTTTAGACGTAAGTCTGCGTTTAGACGTAAATCTGCGTTTAGACGTAAAACAGCGTTTAGACGTAAATCTGAGTTTAGACGTAAACTGCGCTTAGACGCAAAACTGCGCTTAGACGCAATCTGCGCTTAGACGCAAACTGCACTTAGATACAAACTGCACTTAGATACAAACTGAGAATTTGCTTTTGCATCATAATAATTTTTGAACGAACGCAGCTTTTGGTTTTTAATCGCTGTAAGATTTCCGCTGCACTAATTCACCCCCCCCCCCTCTTAGTGCTCTCGATCCTAACACTCATATGATACACATTCGAGGTCACCATGTCGAGTTAGAAATCTTATAAAAAGGAGAGGAAGGTGCTCAGCAAACCACACCTCTGATGCATAAATAAAAATATGCTCGAGGGAAGAATAAGACAAGGTAAAGAAATTAAGTATAAAAATTAAGAGAACATTACTCACTTCTTATGCTCGAAGAAGCTCATTACATAATGATGGATACCCAACACTCGAATCATTGAGAAATATTTTTAGAATAAGGATCATTATATATAAATAAATAAATATATATATATATATATGTATATATGTATATATGTATGTATATATATATACACATAAATACATACATATATATATACATACATATATAAATATACATACATATATATATATATATATATATATATATATATATATATATAGGTATATATGTATATATAGATATATATGTACATGTACATATATATGTACACACACATATATATATATATATATATATATATATATATATATATATATATATACATACATACACATAAATATACATAAATATATACATAAATATATATATATATATATATATATATATATATATATACATATATATATATATATATATATACATATATATATATATATATATACATATATATATATATATATAAACCTATATATATGTTGAATCTCGGGTTTTGATGATGAAGTCAATTGTCATTTGTTATCTAATCTATGTGTTGAGATAAGTGTGCAGGATTAACTACGATAAGAGTAAGACAAGCAGCAGGTGTTGCGCCGGAGTCAAGATCAGAATCACGTTGGGAGTTCGAGAGTTCGACGGAAGTTCGGACGGTCGTCGGAGGTTCAGCGTGAACAGATCCGAGAAGTCCAGAAGCTTGCCAAGCGAAGCTCGTCGGAACTCGCCAAGTGGATCGTCGCAAGTCCAAGAGTATGCCGGATGTCCGCAGAAGGATCACCGAGGGTTATCGGTTGATCGACGGAAGTTGGCCGGAAACTCGCCGGAAGAAGCGATTGACGCATCGGAGCCAAGCTGCAGAAGTTGTCTTAGAGTTAATCGTAGTTAGCATGATGATTAAGCATGAAAATGGGAGGTGATCCCATTAGCTTAATCTTGGGGCAATTGGGCCCCTGAAAAGATTCAACGTGGGTCGAATGGAGTGAACCATTCGGACCCTGATTGCACCAGGAGGTGCAACCGCCCCAGCCAGGAGGTGCAACCGCTTGGGCTGTGGGGTTGGGAGGTGCAACCGCCCCAGCCAGGAGGTGCAACCGCCAGGGCTGCGTGGCTGGGAGGTGCAACCGCCCCAGCCGAGAGGTGCAACCGCCCAGAGCTCAGTCTTCGAGCTAGACTGGGCGGTGCAACCTCCTCTGCCAAGAGGTAGCACCGCCAGAGCTCAAGTTTCGAGCTCTGCCAGGCGATGCAACCACCGAGCTCAGTCTTCGAGCTCTGGCAGAGAGGTGCATCAGCCTGTGCTCAGTCTCGAGCTCTGCCAGGTGATGCATTCACCGAGCTCAGTCTTCGAGCTCTGGCAGAGAGGTGCATCAGCCTGAGCTCAGCTTGGAGCTCTGCCAGGTGATGCAACCACCGAGCTCAGTTTCGAGCTCTGCCAGGTGATGCAATCACCAAGCTCAGTCTTCGAGCTCTGCCAGGTGATGCAACCATCGAGCTCAGTCTTCGAGCTCTGGCAGAGAGAAGCAATCGCCTGAGCTCAGTCTTCGAGCTCTGCCAGGCGGTGCCACCTCTCCAGTCAAGAGGTGCAACCGCCTGATCCCAGAATTCTGGGATTTGATCGATTTGATCGTTTTGAGCTCGAATTTTGAATTGGGTT